>NC_080558.1:41417110-41667110 GCF_030253575.1 Rhododendron vialii
TATTGCAATAAAAAAAAAAATCTTCCTCAAGAAAAAAAAATTACTGTACGTAGTGTAAAAAAAAAGGATGAACTTGCATGATGTCATTCATTGGAGGAGTAAGGTTGGTAGAAGATTTGAAAAAAGAAAAAGAAAAGGGTATAAGGTTGGTGACCCTATTAGGCCCCGTTCCGCAGACTGAGGGGCCGTGCTGTCCTGGCTTTGCAGGGCCCGCTTTGGTCTTACTTTAACGATCGGAAACGTTCACTTCTTAAAACTCATCGAGTAGAACAATTATGCAAAAATCAACTCGATCAGATATCATTAAATTCTTGATTGCATTCAACTTACTTCTCTTTTTTATTCTTGTCTTTTTCACATATATGTGCAACGAGACTGCAACAAGATAGCTCATTCTGTGACTAAACATGCTCCGTTGGATGATAGGACGACTACGTGGAGGGAGAGGACTTTCTCCCATGGTTACGTTCTGTAGCTTCAAATGATGTTCGGGCCCTCGGCCCGGCTCTGTTGCAATAAATTTTCTTCTTCGTCGATGAATTTTTTTTTTTACTGTAGTTTAAATTTTAAAAAAGTCTTCATTTAAAATTGGGACTGGCACGTACTGGAGTGACTTTTTAATTTTTTTTAACAGAAGAACAAATTGCATTTGTTAAAAATCATCCGGCACTTGCATAGATTTCTATCCAAAGAAATCTAAAACACTAACGATATCATAAAAACACAAAGAGGCGAACTTATCTCTAAATGCTAATAGTGAGTCTCAAAACTCTATCGACACCGACAATAAAATTTGGCACCAGTTGTCAGAGATTTAGACACAAAGTCGCCTTAAGGTTTATCCATCAGTCACCGGCAAACTCAATCACCGGCAGGCTCCTTACAGTGACTCCACTGTCATCTACCATCCTGTAAGAAAAACAAAGTCTATAAATAGCAATACAAAGGTTTCTATATATGTTACGTACTTCCTTACTTTCAGCTCTCACTCGTCCAGGTATCTACACTACACAACAGCTTCCACTTTATTCCTCTTGTATCAGCTTAGCAAAAAAAAAAGCTTCCAGTTTATTCCCATCTTTGCCCCTCTCTCTCTCTCTCTCTCTCTCTCTCCAAAGAGGCAGACACAGGGTGCCCGGCCATTCACCGCTCTAAATATTTTCCTTATTTTTTATCACTACAAGAAATTTAGGATCTCCCAACGGTTTTTTTCGCAACAATTGAAAAAACCGTCAGTATAGATGGTGTATAGTAACGATTTGCAAAACGTTACTAGAAACAGGACCATAGCGATGGTTTTATGTAACCGTTAGTAGATTATAACGCTATAGCGACGGTTTTCATTAACCGTTACTAAAACCTGGACTATAGCAACGTTTCCTATAACTGTTACTATAAACTGGACTATAGCGACGGTTTTCATTAATTGTTAGTAGAATTTTACACAGCCAAAACTAATTTTCTTTCATGCGATCGGTTTTTCAAACCCGAACTAATGATCAAGGCCATTGATTTTATTTTCCATGTTGATTAAATTGTTCTCATACAAATTTGGCTCGATTGTGTTTAGAAAATTTCTTTATCGATACACAATTTCATTATTAAAATGAGTTTTTCTGTCCGATAAGTGTGTAACGATACCCGATTAACTTAATTCTTGGTACTAATTTTACTCCTTAATATGGAATGTAAAAGATAGATGATTCCGATCGAAAAAAGACTTAGGTGGGGGTCTGGTCTTGCAATATTCTAGTAATACTTTAATGCCTCGGGATGCATCAAATGTGGTCTGATCACGTGGTCGTTGAAATCAGATAATCTTCAATTTTGGTGATAGAGATGGAATTAGCGAGACGTGAAATCCCAACGGTTTAGATTGACAATTGTAAAAATTGAGTTTGTAATAACATTTAAAATCTATACGTTCAGTGTAATTCATAACAAACTAAGTTTTGTGTTGTATTTGAACGTTGTAGCCACTCGACTGTGACACAATTATGATGATAGATACCATTGCTTTTGTTAGGGCTATTCTTACTTCTTCTTTTTTTTGTGGTATTTGTATAGTATATAAACTGGATTTTTAAAAAAACGATTTAAAAAATCCAATTAGTATAATATAAATATTAAAAGGTGTATGAATTTGTACAAGTTATGGGCTAGCTTAATTGGTTCGCGCTCAAGCGCGTACACGCGAGGTCGGCTGTTCGATAACCAGGAGGAGCAAAATTATTTTGCTGCCATACGGGTGCCATATTAGCATCACGTGGGCGACATTCAGCGCCACGTGGAGGCTTACTTACTTCACACAGTGGTTGGTTTTTAAAAAAAAAATTGCCTTTAGCAACGGTTATAAGCGTCGCTAAAGAAACCATTACTAGAAAAAAAAATCTAGACCAACGCTCGTCAAAATCGTCGCTATACCTTTACAGCGACGGATATATTGCAACGGTTTGGCCGACGGTTCTCCAACCATTGGTATAACTTAAACAGGTCTCTACCGATGGTTTTGGGTTCTTTGGCGACGCTTTCGACCTTTGCTATAGAACGATTTTCTTTTGATGTAGACCTTTAGTATCGATACATCATTGGGTGTATCGATACCAAGTAGCTTTGACTGGGCCATCATAGCCACTCGCACGGTATCGATACAAGTAATATTGTATCGATACCCAAAGTCTACGAACTGACTGGTATCTGCTTGCAAACGGGTATCGATACAACACTTTGTGTACCGATACCGGCCTCGAAATTCTTGAATTTTCAGCTTCTGGCTTGGCTTCCAATGGTCTTGGCCACCCGACGGATCTTCGACTCTTCGTTCGTGGGCCCTGGTGGCTCCATTCTTGAACATCTTGAGTCTTGGATGCCTCCGGCTTGGATTTAAGCTTTAAAACCCTCTTGTTACGCGATTTTCATATAAAATAAAATAAACTACTCTACGTGCAATATCAAATAAAGTACTAATTTAACTAAACATAAAGTGATAAAACTAAGGATTTAAGTATCAAGAATATACATTATTGGGTACTTATCACACCCGCCAACTTAAGCTTTGTTAGTCCCTAGCAAATTAAAAACAAAAAGAAATATTTTGTACTGTACAATCCTTCCGGCAAAACTTAACACACATGTTCGCATTTATTACCAACTAAACAAGAGTTTGCAAACCTAATCATTCATTGCATTCTACAACTTGCAGTCGAAAACTTGATTGAACAACTAAGCATAAAGCGAGTGATAAGCAAGTCAAAAGGACTTGTATCCATGAACGAAAGGGGAACGGCTCACATCAAAGTGACACACAAGCTAGCAACCATATCCCACAAAAGTGCTTGGAAGATAGGTGATGATGAAAGACAAGATCATACCGTTTATGGAAAGCACTTATTGAAAGAAAAACTACTAACAGCTAAAAACTTGAATTCACTTCAGAGTTAGCAGAAGTCAGATTGAGGCACGCAGGCCTTAATATGAATTCAGATTGCATTTGAGTTCTGGCATGCTCACAACAAGAGAAACAATCGCTCACGCCTTCACTGTTTATTCATTTTCATTTTCGAGGAAAACAACATCCTGAAATTTGCAGAGAAATGAAAGTGTTCACTTTGCGAATTTCTCAAACACAGGTGGAGCAAGGTTGTTAATACCATTCCGTATTGGCCGATGCCGGTATGGTATGTGCCATTTTAGCCCTATTCTGGTACTTTGAGTTGTTGATTCCATCCCGACTAACTTTCTAGCCAATCTTGGATGATTTTGGCATACCACCATGTTTTTTGTCGTACCGGGTCATCTCATTTGGGTACCGGACTGCAGCAGATTTGGATTTACTGGTTTTAAACAAAACCTGCTCGTCGCCGGAGAAGAAAGTAGAAACAGGGGAACAAGAGAAATGATAGGGAAGAGAGAAATTCGAGGTCTAACCTAACCTAGCTTGTAGAGTCTACACGTCCTTTTTATGTCTTTAGACTCGTTACAGTGGTTTTTATATACCAAGCCAGTGGCTTTATGTACCAATTGGGGGCAAATTTCCCTAACCTGGTTTGTCTGACACATGCAGGGACCTCCCATGCTTTTGCTGACAATACTAACATTTCCCCCTCCGTTACTTCTCCGTTATAAAATTTGACAGAAACTGTTGATGTATGATGATATCAGCATTCTATACTAATACAATACCTATTTTACCCTTCCTCTCCCTCCCACCTCACAATTTTAATGTCTTATTTAGAACAAAATCTCTCGTCCTACTTTAGAGAAGCCAAACTGCATCGCCTACCACCATATCTCTAATTCAATCATATTTTGAACTGACCCTTATGACTCACCTTTAGGCCAATCGGGAAAAAAAAAAAACACAAACTTGTCCTTGGAAAATTAGTTTCGAAAAAATTTGATGTGCCTAGCAATTTTGCTAGGAAATCTAAATAGAATACCATAAAGTTAAAATTGGTGAAGTTTAGCTTTGATATTAGTGATAGAGTACCAGAAACTCGTCGACTCATATCTCAATTTTGAAAGCTATGTTCAATTTTCGACGCGCTTTGATCTGAATGATTTGAATGCAAGATCAGTGGGTTGTGCCCTATCACGAAGATGGTGGTGATGGAGCCATTTGAGTCTATGCATGTGCAAATTGAAAGAGGAAATCACCTGGGGTGACGAAATGAGGTGGGTGATTGAATTTATTTGTTTCTAGGTTTGGGATAGAAAGATGAATGATACAGGAATAGAAGGGACTGGGTTAGCTCAATTGCGTTGGACCTTTGTGCGATTGCTCCACGATGATGCCCCCTTAATATGGAAAAGCTCAATGAAAGAAATACTAAAAAAAAACATAGAGAGACGAGATGTGGTCATAAAGATTGGTTGCGTAATGCATGTCATAAAAGTGGGATTCATAAAAATTAGGGGTGGCAAACGGGCGGGTTTGGGTCAAATTGGGTAAGTTGTTAGTGGGTTGGGTCTTTAATGGATCATTGACTCATTTAGACCCATTAACTATGAGTCTAATTACTCATACCTAACCCGACCCATTTATTTTAAAGCAAACCCGACCCGCCCATTAACCCAATTACATATATACTAAAAATTATGATCGAAAAATTAGAAAAGTAAAAAAAAATTATGATCGAAACTCATAAAATTTTTCAAAAAGACGAGAATACGTAATTTTTTTTGTCTTATTGATTTTTTTTTGTCTTTATTCAAAAAATTATAAGTTTCGATCAAATTTTTTTACTTTTCCGATTCCTCTCATCAAAACAAATTAATAAGTCACAAAAATATGACAAAACAAAAAAAATGCAAAAAAAATTTGAATAAGGACAAAAAAATAAGTCAATTTTTTAATCCAAACTCTTTGCGGGACTACCATGAGAGAAATTTATTCACGGCGGAACACAATTTCACTGGTCCATTCGCGCAATTAATGGATGAGATGTGTTTTCAATTTTGACTGGTCAAAATAATTGTTACCGGTCATAATTGATTTTTAATTCGGACCATTCAAAATATTTTTGAACGCGTGTGATTTAGCACAAAACAATTGAATAAAAGAGAGAGAGAAGGGGGGACCGAGGGAGAGAGAGGGGGGGGGGGGGGGAGGGGGGAGAGAGAGAGAGAGAGAGAGAGAGAGAGAGAGAGAGAGAGAGAGAGAGAGAGAGAGAGAGAGAGAGAGAGAGAGAGAGAGAGAGAGAGAGAGAGAGAGAGAGGGGGTGGGGCCATACTCCTCCACTTTCCAATTTTCAAAAGAGACCAATTAAGAGATGGAATTTGATGGGTTACTTTCATTGCCCATTGGGTTATTTAAGTTAACCCAATTATGACCCAACTAATAATGGGTTAGCTGGGTTTGAACCCATTTTTACCCAACTAATAAATGGGTTGGGTTGGGTCTATTTTCTAGTTGATGGGTCTGGGTTTGTTAATCGATCTGAGTTTAATTTGCCACCCCTAATAAAAATGTAGTAGTACTACCATTACCAGTTGATATGAAAATAATGGTACCGGAGGTGCCACATCAGTTGGCCTCGTTGTCAAGGATTGAGACTTAGGAGTTTACTCCTTTCTAAATTCATAGGTTTGGACTATCTCAGGTGCTATACACTCTTTTGGGCCCAATCGATATAGAGTTTTGCTCCGACTTTAATTGGGCTCCCTGCAAATGAGCGATAGGATAGAACTCCGAAATTAGTTAAGATACGCTTAAAGTTAACTTGAACACCCCACCAGACAGAAAATTACCAGTTGCTTGATGGTTTGTCTTGATAAGAGGAATTAGAAATGTGTAAAAAATGTGTAACGAAATTGAAAAAGTTCATATAAGACAGTAAAAATATTAAAAATACCTGTTGTTTGGTTTTCTTTTTCGTCTTAGTAAATTTTTTTTGCTTTTTGTAATGACATTTTACTTTTCAGACTCCTTTCATCAAGACGGATGATTAATCAAATCTAATAAAAATTCAAAAAAAGGAACAAAAATATCAAAAGAAAACCCAAAAATTTAGGGGAAGTGAGGTAGCAAATAGGTTAAGCAATTACTTTAGTTCTCATAAAAATACAACCAACTATTTCCGTTAATTTCAAGAAGTCAATTGAGATCGAAAAGCTTTAGCTAAATTGTTTTGTTCTCATGGGCATTAGAATATTTTGCATTTAAATTATTTTTACCCAAATGTTTTGGGAAATAACCATTTTTTAGGGGGAAAAAAATCAACTTATTTCACTTTTTTTTTGTTGCTAAAAAGTGGGTATTTTTCAAAACACTTAGTAAAAGGTTTTTTTTGGTACTTTTCTGATTCCTTTCGTCGAAACAAATCAATAACCCATAAAAGTTTGGCGCAAAACTAACAAATGCGTAAAAAATTCAAATAAGAACAAAATCAATTTATTTTCTTAAAAGTTTAGGAGAACTCATGGGCATTAGTTTTGCATCTGGTGGGTTCGTAATTGCTAATTAACTGTGTTTACAAATGCCTAAAGCTTAAAGCTTGTTTTTGGTGAATTTAGTTTTACTAATGTTTGTGAAAGACAGTATGAAAATACGTGTCTTGCACAATTACTCAGACATTGTTATTAGGGGGTATTTGGTCTTTTAAACACAGCAGTTAACACCATCTATTGCAAGTTAACGACAGGGGGGAAATTTGATATTGATAGAAAAAGCAAGGGAAGTCAGTGATATTTCAAAAACCTTAGGGGAGGTTAGTGAAATTTGCCCAAAAGGGTAATGTATACTAATTACTTATCATTAATGCTCCAACTAAGATTGGATTTGGATTGACAAGTCGAATAGTAATTTAATTTTTTTTATTTAAAAAAAATTGCATTTGTTAATTTTGTGTTAAACTTTTGTGGTTTTTTGATTCGCCTCAGTGAGATGAATCGGAAAAATATAAAATTTTGATCAAAACTCATAATTTTTTTTAAAATGACAAAAATAAATAAAAAGCGTTGTATTTTTGTCTTATATTTTTAAAAAGTTAACTTTTTTTCGGGGTAATTTCAAATTCAAATATAATGAAAATGAAAAATATTTTTTCAATTTTTTTTGCACCGTTTAAAAAATCTTAATGAGATCTATCAAACAAGATCCATATTGGTAGGAATATTATTTGTGTAAACATATGATTTTTGAGCTTGAAATTGCCTTCTTTTTCAAAAAGTTCTTTTTTTACAAAATCGGAACACCCTCTAAGTCACAAAAGTTTGATGCAAAACAAACAAATGCAAAAAAATTCAAATAAAGACAAAATAAGTTACTTAACTTTTCAATCCAAACCCACCCTAAATAGTTATTTTTTAATTTAAAAATGTGTAGCGGTAAATCCGAGACAGTACTAGATATCTCACCAGTACCGATACTTACCGTACCAGTGAACAAACTGGTACTTTAGTCTATACGGTATTCAGAACCTTGAGGCGGCGGTTTGGAAAGATTATCACTACTAGAGAGAGAGAAAGTGAGTGTGGAAATTAAAAAGGTGGATAATTCTTTCGGATCAAGAGATGAGACTTGAGAGAAACTACAGCTACAAATACATGCAACAAAGACGGATTATTACTAAATTCATAACTATATATATATTGAACTTAAAACACAGATGACAACATAACCACTGCAAACAAGAAACATATGACTAACTGTTTATACTATGTATTCATCGCCTGTCGATTATTGACCGGGTCTAACATAAAAATAAAGTGCATGGGCCTCAAATGTTTGGTCCGGGAAGGCTTGAAGCATCACGTGGTAGAGACCAAAAACACTGAATAATTAATTACTAGAAACGTATAATTATTGAACTGAACTCTATGGGAATTAAGATCTTCCATGCATTCAAGCTGTAAACAAGAACTGCAAATCCTCAACACCAGCAACGACGTCCTTCACAAACCCTCCCAAAAATGCATACTCTTCAAACGCTCTGGCATCGGCTTTGCACCTCAACAACTGCGGGAAAAACAGCCAATAACCAGTAACCATCACGAACCCGAGGGTCATCGGCGTTGAGATCAACCGAGGCAACCCCCACCTGCCCATAACCAACTTCTTGATCCAAATCTCCACCACCACGCACGCCCCGTGGAGAAGAAAGAACCATGTAATCTCCCACGTCGGCTGCGAGCGGCCCAAATAGTAGAACACTATCTCGTGCATTAGGGCCGAGACTACGAACGTGCACATGACGGCCGGAAGCGACGCCCATTTCCGGCGTATGACTCGTGCCGATATGCACAGGGCCGGCTCGTATACAGTGGAACGCAGGCTTCGGGATGCAACGAGGTTCCATCTCTTACCCCAGAAGTTTTGGGGAGAGGTCGAGAGGTACGGCTTGTCAAACTGCGGCTCGAGCTCTAACCCCAATACGGCTCGAGCCACGGCTGCAGCAGTGCCAAGTATGATTTTCAACGTGAGGTAGATTTGGATGCAGTAAATGACCAACATGCCCTTTGGGTGTATGTGGTCACTATACTGGTAAACACGTAAAAACAAGGCTACAAGAACACCGTTTACAGCGTAATTCCAAACCGATGTGTGTCCCGCCTTTTGCGTGATTCTGGGATTATACGGCCGGTTTTCTCCAATATTATGGCCATTTGGAGGTGGGGTTTGGCTGTTGTGGCCATCATCTTGATCTAGTGATTTTTCTTGATTTGAAGGTGAATTTGGTGGTGGGTTTTGCTGCTGGATCCTGATGATAGGGAAACAAGCAATGGCAATGAAGTGGGGGAGAGAGAGAGAAGGGTCGGAAAGAGGGCCTTTGCCAAAGCCAAGAAGGAGGAGTTTGAAATTGGAAAGCCAGGCTATGGCGAAAGCAGTGGTGCCACCGAGGTGGAGGGAGTGTAGTTTGAGAGGAAGGGCGAGAAAGAGAGAGACAATAGGGACGATTGAGAAAAGCCTGGGCATACCTTTGGGGACAAACTTGGCTGAAAAATAGCAGTAGCATAAACAAACAACTACTGAAATCCATACCTTGATGAAGTTGCTCATCTCTCTCTCTAAGGTGTAGCTTGGATAGTACATCTCACCCTCCATCTCTCTCTCTCTCTCTCTCTCTCTCTCTCTCTCTCTCTCTCTTCAAAGTTCAAACTCTAAGCGATATATATATGGGGAATTTACGCGATATCTATACGTACCAGTCATTGTGAAACATATACCGCACTTTGTCGATACATGCACACATTGAGAAGAGATGGGTTTCATCACAAACCATACAATTTCCATTTTAGGATTATTTTATTACAATCTCCTAAATTTTTTTGCTCCCTTGATCCCATCTCCTACGAATTTTCGTGCATCTTTAAACCCCAAAATATATTTCTATGTGTTATTTATTTGATTTTTTTACACCAAATTAAAGTATTATTTGATTTTTTTTACACCAAAATTGAAGTACTCAATAAGTACTTTAATTTGATGTACAAAAATCAAATAAATAACGCATAGAAATATTTCTCGGGAGGTTTGAAAATGCACAAAATCTCATATAAAACTTTTAAAGTGGGATGAAGAGAGTATTAGGCCATCCATAGTGATATAATAAAAAAAGAATAACTAAAAGTTGACACATCAGATTTTGATTATTCACTTAAAAGGTTACTAAGGTTAAAAATATTGACTTTCACAATGGTCACTTTTAGTCCATAACCAAAATAAGAGGTCCACTATAATTTCTCTCTCTCTCTCTCTCTCTCTCTCTCTCTCTCTCTCTCTCTCCCTTTGTTTTCCACCATTCACTTCCCTTCATTTACTTTATTTTTTGGGCAAAAATATATCGATTCCCTCCTTTAATTTTGGGGAAAAATCGGTGACTTTCTACCCTCCTATTATGAAATTTTTTGGGAGGAAAAATATAAAAACTGAAAAGAAGAGTGAAATACCTTAATCCGGCGACGATGGGTTGAATTGTAAATGATCGAGAAATATGAACTTCACTTTTGGTGGAAAAGAAAGATAAATAGTTTGTGGGTGAAGTGAAGAAGATATAGAGTAGGTGAGGAAGAGAATAAAAAAATACCAGTTGAAATACGCGTGTATACAAATTTTGAAACTAGTTAACTTATGTGATGTGGGGTCCACAAATTTTGATTATTGAAAAATGTTAGTTTTGATTATCCAAAATTTGATTATTTCTAATGATGTTGCTAAGTTTGATTATACCATTATAAGTAATTTTTTTCACCAAAATTGTTAACTTTAAAAATAATTGACTTTTGATTATACAACTGTGGATAACCTTACTTCTTAACTTCTACGTATACAATAAGCATCTATTGTTTATTCTATTGTCTCATATCACGTGTATCTAAAATTCTAAATTAAAGCTTCTTGTTTTATGGACTATGGACCATGTCAAACATCAAAAATTTGGAACTGAAATTATTGGTACACACCAAATTTGAACAGATCCAACAACATTCTTCTCACAAACAAGTAAATCCACTACATTGATCTCATATGTGATACCCACGTGTATGTAAGAGGAATGTGATTGAATCGGTGCAATTGTAGTGTATATATAGCATTAGAAAACTGTAATTGTTCTAAAAATATGTTTTGACACGTAAGAGTTAGGCTCCGTTCCGGAAACCTTCTTAAAAAATAAGTACTTATTTTGGCACTTCTCATTCAAAAATAAGAAGGGGCATTCCACAAAATTCAAATAAAAAGTTCCTTTCACATTTTCAAACTCAAAAATAATGCAAATGAAAAAAAAAAGTTCAATTTTTTTTGCACCGTATTAAAGATCTCAATAAGATTTATCAAACAAGATCCATAGTGGTAGGAAAATTTTTGCGTAAACACATAATTTTTGAGTTTGAAGTTGCCTTATACAAAAAATAAGACTGTTGCTATGATAATGGGTGCCGGCGGAGGAAAATTGTACCGGCGGCCACGCCGGGCTGTATCCGGCCATCGGACGGCCGATCCGAGCATCCCAAAAATTCTAAAAAAAAAAACGAGGGGCCTACACGAGAATCAACAGCATCTGAAGTGTGTAGGGTGCTTGATCCGAGCACCCCTTTCCGTGTATATATGATCAAGCACCCAACACGGAAAAGGGATGCTCGGATCAAGCACCCTACACACCTCGGATGCCGTTGATTCTCGCGCTTGGCCGCCTCGTTTTTTTTTTATAGAATTTTTGGACGGCTCGGATCAGCCGTTCGGTGGCCGAAAACGGTCCGGCGCGGCTGCCGGTACGATTTCCCTCCCCGGCCGGTCGGTACCTATATAAATTCTTCCAAAATAAGTAGCAGCCTTCTTATTTTCAGGAACAAGTTTTCTTATTACACAAAAAATAAGTTCTTATTTCGTTTCTGGAACGGGCTCTTAATATTTCGAGTATTTTAGCAAAAATACTTTTTTTTTATAGGCAATAAAAGTTTTATTAAGAAACTTGAGAATTTGTACATTAAGTTAAGAGAGGAGGAAGGAAATCCAACAAAAAAATTAGATAAAAACAAAATACCTATTGTGACAAGTCCAAAACACCCTAAAAATGGCAAGACCCAAACGGGCCAAGCCCAGCCCAACAACCAAAACCAAATCCCTAATCACCGCCACCACAGTAAAAAACAGCCACCGCGCAACCAGCAACAACCGTGGCCCCCAACGACAATCGACAGGGCCGAGCACCGAACCACCACCAGACGAAACGACAATCGACAAGGCCGAGCACCGAACCACCACCGGACGAAACGACAATCGACAGGGCCGAGCACCGAACCACCACCAGACGACGAGATCGATGATCCACAAATGCACGCACCCAAGCGTCCATATGACACCGCAAACCTCTGCCTCGATGCCACCCACTGCAGCCCACCAAGACCCCGATCTGCAACCACTCAAGCACAGCCTCGCCAACTGCCGATCGCAAGGACTCCACTTACCGTTAGGCATGAAACTGAAAACCCCCAAGAGCAGCAGTCGGTGCGAGAACTCGCGACCACGCAGGGCCGACTCTCAGATGGCCGGCTTTGAGATTCTCAGGGCCTAAGACAAACTTGTGAGAAAAAAAAATATTCATATGAGAAAGAAAAAAAGTGACCCCTAAGACTAAAACTATATATCTCTTAGAAAAAGGAACTAAACTTTTTCACCAGGCTAGTTAGCTTATTTATTATATAAGTGCTAGATTAGATATATATTACATATCTGGCTATATTTATTTGAGGCTCTAGTTTTGATTTAAAATTCGGGGACTTAAGTCTGTTGTCTTGTTCATCTCAGCTCAGAGTTGACCCTGCGACCACGTCACCACTTGTCACCGCCGCACCTAGCTAGCCATTAGGACAAACTGGAAAAACCAAACATGTCGCAAAAAGTCTACGTTAAAAGTTTTGAACTTCCATTATGGCTATTTTTTTTTTTTTTTGATGAAGTGCATGGTTGATCTTCATTAAAATAGATTTGCAGTGCGACTTATCATGGATCATTCAACAGATCATAGAATGGCAACACGCCAATCCAACCAAAATAGGCAATAGATAAGATGATGAAAGAAATATCCTACCTATCGGAAAAAATAAATTAATTGGAGGTTTTGGGTGTGACTTGTTTTTTGTTTTCCCATTTTGTCCCTTCCAATTGCTTGTATTTGCTCTTTTTTTCCCCTTCTAATGATGCTCTTTTTTTTTCTCGGCAAAAGAAAATTTTATTAAACTCGAAAAGGATATATCGAGTAAAAGAAAAGGGGGAACCAGAAAGTTTACCACAACCCTAAAAAGGAAAGGAAAATAAAAGGAAAGTTACACCCAAAAAAGACACCTAAACAATGAGTCTTCTAACACCGTCAAGGTTTGATTTGATATCTTCCACCGTACACACATTTATATCAAACTTAGCTTTGATCCACATGGCTGCTCTTGTTTTGATTAACTCTTCCAAATGATTGCGATCCACAATTTTATTATTGAAAATAGCATCATTCCTTGTAATCCAAATAGACCATATGGTTGCATAGAAACAACACTCCCAAAGATGTTTCTCCAAATTTTTGAAATGAGAAGAGAACCACCCGGAAGATAAATCCACCAAATTGAATGAGCCACCCAAGCTATGTTCCACCAATCGGCTATTTTTGACCAGATGACTGTCGAGAAGGGACAAGAGAGTAGAACATGCACTGGAGTTTCCAATTCCAGCAAACAAAATGGGCAAAATAGAGCTGTTTCATCTACTCCCACCATTATGTTCCTACTACTCAAAAATGATCTAGTCGCAATCTTGCTTTGACATGCCATCCATGAGAAAATCTCCACTTTTGGAGGGCTAAGACTTCTCCACAAAGAACCAAGTCCGGAATTCTAGGTAAAAGTTTCAGCTTTCCAAAGATCATAGACAGACTTAACAGAAAATAAGTTATTAGAATTACCAGTCCAGAGCATCATATCCAATCTTGACGGCACCAAAGACACATTCTGTAATCTACCAATTAAATCATTCATTTGTTCACGTTCCCAATCATGCAATCTCCTTTGAAAAAACAAACTCCAATCTCCATTACCTACCGAGTTAAGCACATTACATACCAGTTCATCTCTTTGCGACGATTTCAAATACAATCTTGGAAACTCCTCTCGCAGTGTTTGATCCCCCATTCATTTGTGATTCCAAAGGGAAGTGTTATTTTTGGAGTACACGTGAATTCTAAACCCATCTTGAATTATGTTCCCCATTGCACTATCTGTATTTCCAATTGAACATATGTCTCTCCAGATTATAGATGCCCGCCCATACGATGGTAATTGAGGAAGCCAATCTTGATGTGAAAGACCATACTTCCTTCTAATGCTGCTCTTAGTGGTGGCCAATTGGTCATTTCCATTTTTTCTACACGCGGCAACCCTTTCGTCTCTCCCCCTCTCTAACTCTTGTTAGGGTTTTCCGCCGCCATTTCCTGGGGAAGGTGCTCCTCCTTCCCTCCTCCCCAGGCTTTTTGTTTCCCTTTTTCTTTCATTTAACCTTTCCCCTTTCTCCTGGAGTGGCTCGTTTCCTTCCTGCCGCTTCTTCGATTGTCTCCTCGCGTTTTCTTTGCCGTATTCTATCTGTTGCCATACGCCCACCGGTTACCTTCTTGAGGGTAGCCGGTTTCCTAACAGGTAGGTGTGGCGTCGACGGTGGATGGCATGGTGGAGTTTTCTCATCCTCATCGGTTCTTTAGTTTCGGTTCAGTGAGTACGGCAGCAGCAAGGGTTTGTGAGGATGGGATGCGAGCTTTTGCAGCTGAAGTTGGTGATGGTTCGGATGAGAGGCATTTGCGGTTGGCTCGGGGCTTTTTTGGGATTGGCGACATACGACAGATTCACGGCAGTCTGTGAGTCAGTGGTGGCGTTTTGAATCCCGATTGTTTGTGGTCTCTGACAGGGTGGTGGTTTGGGTAGTGGGGTTTCAGTTTTTTAGGTGTTTAGGACGTTGGTTGGTCTCGGACCAGCATTTGGGTCTTGGGTAGTGTGGAGATTAATTAATTTTAATTTCTTGTCGTTGTTCTTTTAATCTTTGTAATTTTACAGATATTAATAAAAAAAAATTTGTTGATAAAAAAAAAATTGGGTCATTTCCGCCATTTTGGCTGAATTACCAAAATACCTTCCAGGCGGACTTTTGATATTTTCCCTCTGTATCTCAGATTTTGTTTACTCTTTTGACGTTTTACTTTCGGCTTTGTAGGGTTTGGGGAAAGACAGTGGCAGAGTCAAAATTTTGACCCAAGGAGGACCGGAGTAAAAAACATATATTTTTTTACAGCAGTTAAAAGTCCAAATGAAACAACCCCGTATGAGCTTTAATCGAGTCTAAGTTTTTGTGATATGTAGAGTCCATTAATAATAATATTTTAGAGTCTAGAAAAGACAAAATTGCCTTTAAGGAGATAAGGGCTTTGTTTGGCTAACAAAAAAAATATTTTTTTTCATTTAAATTGTCTTAAATGAGACAAGGGTCTGTTTTGGCTAACACAAAATATGTTTTTTTTTTCACGTTTTTCAATCTTGTAGCTTTTTCATAGGGTGCCCTAGGGTTTTAGGCACTTTTATAAGATTATAGGATGCATTTTTCTATTATAGAGTTTTAACAATTTAAGACTTGCATAGGGTGCTCTAGGGTTTTATGCACTTTCATATATAAGGTACTCTAATTTTAAGTACTTTCATAGGGTGCCTTAGGGTTTTAGGCACTTTCAATGCCAGTCAACCTTGGGGGCGGGTTTTTTTTGTAAATCCTGGGTAAAATGTCCTTTAGACTTTACGGAAAAATATTTATGTCTTTATTATAGCAAAAACCCTTATAATATATCCTCCAACTCAATTTGCCCATTTTTTTATCTGAAAGTATAGTATATCATAAAATTTTTGATTTTCAATACATTGCAAGAAAAAATTCAAACTTTTTTCATAAATTAAAAGAACTCATCAATATTTAGTGAATTGTTGAAAAAATTTTGATTTTTTCTTACAAAAATTGTATTTTTTTTTCATCCTCGTTTTGTGGACCGGACGAATATTATGGGACGGAGGGAGTAAGAATGTAAAATAACCGATTTTTTTTTATCAAAATCAAACTAAAATCATTAAGATTATAAATTGCTATACACGAATAATTATTAATAATATTTAAAATTATGTATATACAAAATAAATTTTTTAAAGCACGGAGGGGTCAGAGACCGGAGCCACCCGGGCCCAAGGTAGCTCTGCCACTGGGAAAAGAGTTGGATGGTGAGCTCTTAACTCAAAGCGTTGATTTACTTGGGGGTGAGAATCTACTCCAATAATGTCAATTCCAAAAATAATGTCATTTGACTGGTTTAAATTAATGCAATTAATAATTTCGGTTCTTTTCTTCTATCCATCTAGTATACTACTAGTATATAATTAATAACCCTTTCAAGTGGAATCATAGTCTAGAGACAGATGGGTGGAGAATAATTAATAATTGGAACCCGTCTCTTTCTCTCCGACCAAACGAAAGTACGTACGAAGACTACTCAAAGAATCCCGAAGAAATCTTGGTGGTTAAGAGTAGATTGATCGCCGCAACACGTTTTTACCACGACTAAAATGAATTATCTGAGGCGTGTAATTTTTTTCTTCTTGTTCGAGGAGTGTGTATTCAAATTCTGAAAAATGGTTCAACTTCGAAGGTTTGACAATGAAAGAGTACTGCAACTGTGCCCGTGACTGGAGGCAATAATTCAAAAGCATTGGCATGAAATAATAATGAAAATTTTTCATGCACCCTCAACACTAAGACTGCTTAATCTCAATAGAAGATATTACTCAAGGAATCAAAGCAAATGCAAAATTGCTAAAAAAAATTTGGGAGCTATTATTCAAGGTTACATAAAAAAAATCACTATTTTTTCCCGTAAACATGTCAATAAATTTGTAAATACAAGGAAGCACTGTAAGGACACAAACAATGATCAAAGTAAACACCAACTGTATAATGAAGCTTCCTCCTTCATCTTCAAAGCACCAACTTAATCACTTCCGTAGACTGTAAACTATTTTCCTTGCAACAACTTGAAGCCAAAATAAAAATCCAATTGACTGAAATCAAAGATAAATTAAAAAGAAGCAAAGCTACGTGTTCCAAGAGATAGGGAGTAAGAGAATTCGGGCACAAACCTCATGGATAACGTGCACTCCACCGAAGGTAAATCAACATAGAGATAGGTCATGAAACTTGCATGCTTCTAACGTAGTGAGAGTTTGAAAAAAAAAATGGTTAGCATTTTTATAAGAGTTATCAACCCTCTTTAATTGAAAAACAAAATATGAATTTAAACTTTTTAGGTAGTTGATAAGTGCCAAAATATACATATTTTGGCCCTCCAATCTATATTTATTAGTCCTTTATTTTTGTTAACTGATTTTTATTCTGTGTTTTAATGTTTATAGATTGCTCGAGCTCGGTTTCCAATAATTTGGGTAAAAAAAAGATTTTATAGAAGTTTTGAATCAAGATGCAAAGTCCTTCGAAGTTGAATGGCTAATGTTTTATTATGTGAAGTCCAAGGGCCATTATGTAATTATTGCCTTCAATCCCTATAAAGCCAACTTTGTTACCCTACTGATGGGTCAGCAGCCGTGGAAAAAAAAGAAAAACGTACCAGGCCGTGGAAAAGAAGAGAAAGGACGGACGGGGCTGTTGCCAAGATCTCTTTCTGTTCCGATAATTTTTTCTTTCTTCCGCGTTTTGTTCCTATCAAGTTTTAAAGCTTTGTTTAATTAATCGTACTGAGGTAACTCATTTTAATTTCTGTTTTTAATAAAAGTTATTCGCTGGTATTTAATTAGTTGTTATTTTATGTTTATTTGCTATCTCGCGTAATAGAAGCATGTTTCAATCTAGGGTTTATTTTGCTTCTTACTTTTTGTTTAATAATGAGTGAGTAGTCGTACAGGTAAGGTCGCGGGGTGATTAGCGCACCGTGGCTAGTTCGGGCACTGCTTCTTTTATCAAACAATATAAAAAAAAAACGAGTTTAGATTGGAAAATACTTCCCGCGGATGAACCTCGGCATCGTCGGAGCTCATGTGAACGGGAGAATGGGGGTCCAAAACTCATTCTTCGCTGCGCATGGGTATAAGGCGACCATAGGGTTTCGCATCTTGCGGGGTATCTATTTCAATCTAAAATTAAACGTTTTTAAGAACTCCAAACAGAGCAGGTTAATCCGGACTAGTTACAAGTGCTATGAACCCTACGACTGTACCTCTTTTAATTATTTGAAAAATACAATCAATTTCTAGGTTTCAATTTAATCTCAATCAAAACGACAAAGGGTGGCTACCTAAGAGCCCATTTAAATTATAACAACCCGAGTTTTTAGTCAGCACACATCACTGTCTTTGTGGATTCGACTCCGGTCTTACCGGATATTGTGCTACGTCGGTCTCCGCCCTACGCTTGGGGCAACCCATTAATTTAGGACTAGAAAATCGTCAAGCAGTAGTCATGCATAGAGGATAGGTAGGATATACTTGTACAATTAATACTGAATTAGGTATCGAAAAAGGGAACAAAATTGAATCAAAATCAATTGAAAAATGAAGGGGATATGTTTATTGTTTAGTCTTCTCTTGGAAATTCTCTTTAATGCTAGCAACTGGTCAACATATTTGGACGTTTGGAAAACGTTTACATTTATGTAGGTTTCTACATTAGAAAATATTCATTTGATTTGACAACTACAAAGTTAACAAGAAGTACGATCGAACAGTTGTAGATGTTGCTCTATTTGTGACTCGTTCTATTGTTCATTGGGTTATTGTTATCATAATATTGTTTCATGCTGATTATATTGGCTCACTGTTCTTCGTTTGTCATTCCATGACAAAAAGGGAGAGTAGATTCTTATGGTTCTAATGCTTTGCTTTATTGAGTTGTGATTGCAATGGTCGCATTAGTTAGGGATACTGTTTCTTTTTCGATAGTGTGTTTTGTCATGGAAGTGCCAAAGAGAGAGATTGTAAGGTCCAAAAAGTCAAGCTCCCATTTGGTTGGCAATTCCATTGTCAAATCACACATTTATTCGAATCCCATATTTTTATCGAGTCTGTATTTTTATTTTATTTTATTTAAGCTAGCGAGTTTGTATAAAATTAGAGTGAAAAGAATCTTGTTATGTAATTGAAAGTGAACATATTTAGGGGCAAATTCATGGGATTAGCTTTCCAATTTATTGGCACATTTAGTGGTGGGAGCCTTCAATTTACGAGAATGCTGGTCTTAAGATATAAAAAGAAAAGGGTTGTGCTCTTTTTATGGGTGAAAATATTAAGCAAAAGGAAAACAATGGGGTTGCCCCTTTTGTTGTATAGACATGCAGCCGTGTGAAACATGAGATGGTGAACAGTAACCATTGTTGAGCCCCCAATTTTGAGGGATAGAGATTGGAAGTAGTTAGGTACTTTGAGTCTTGGAGTACAATGAGATCTTCGACCATTGATATACAATGACAACTCTAAGAAGTTTACACATATCGTTGATTCAATTATATCTAGAATCATCTTCTAATCCGGTGGATTTCTGGAAGTATTTCGAAAGGCTTGTGGATTCAAGGCGATGCCGGCCAAGCATTGGGTACGTGTGGTGAACGTGAATTTCTGAAAGTTTACGTATGTATCGCGTGTGGCCCGGCCTCTAGTTGTCCTCAATATCAGACACCACAATTACAAAAAAGTGTCGAGTTATGCATGGGCATGGATCTAATTTATCTAATTTTTCAATGACAACTTTTTAAAAACTTAAGTTAATTCACCTCTTCCCGCGGCGGAGTACGGTCACATGCAACATCTCCAGGTCCGGCCTTCAAAAAACGTCGATTGGCCCACCCGCAGCAAAGTACGGTCACAGTGTCCCCAGCCCTCCGAAAATATCCCAGGGTAAAAATCCAAATGATTAGCATCTCATTTTTAAGGCTATATATTGAAGTGTATTTTTCCTTCCGCATGTGCTTGGCGTTAAATTTAACTTGGAAAACTACATCAGTGAGCATAACCGTAACTTCAAGTTTGATCCTCACTATTCATAACTACTTGCAAAGACGCACGCACATAAAAAGTACACAACTCAATCTCCCAAGCATGCACACAAATACCTCCGAGTATTCACGCCCCACAAAAATTGAGCACTTATAAAGAACAGTTCACCGAAACATTTGTATTCCCTAATTTTCAAAGCCACAAACTTCCACTAAACCACATGGAGAGTGTAGCAGGAGCACAATACTCACAAACAACTACTCATGCTCAACGTACAATTGGAGTATTAACGTACCCACTATCACGAACTCCAGTTCACACATACTCATGCTCAACGTACGATCACTACAAGAAAAATGAAAATTAGTGACGAAAAAGTGGCGACGAAATTTAATTTTGTCACTAAATGAGTATATTTGGCGACGAAAAAATAAATTCGTCACTATTTTGATAACTTTCGTGACGAAATAATTTCGTCACCAATTATGCCTTTTTAGCAACGAAAGAAATCTTTTCGTCACTAAAGGTACCCATTTGGCGATAAAATACATTTTTCGTCGCCGAAAGCTTAAAAAAGGTGACAAAATTATTTTTTGTCGTCAAAGATAATCATTTGGTGACAAAAAATATATTTCGTCGCTAAATGTGAGCAATTTTAATGAAATATTTTTTTCGTCACCAAATGCTTAACTTTGGTGACGAAAAATAATTTCGTCACCATTTTAACGCTTTCAGCAACAAAAAATTTATTTCGTTGTCAAATGGGTACCTTTCGTGACGAAATTTATGAATTGCGCTTTGTCACTAAATGTATTTCGGACATAACTCTTTACTAAAATCTCCGATTGAGATAATTCAAATTTGGTTTGAACAATAACTCAATTGCCTACAACTTTTATGTTTATCAAAATTGCTAATTTTAATGTTTAAAGGTCCAAAATTACATTTGAAATATATTTTCATGTTAAACATATGTGTTATATATTAGATATTTCAAATATTTACTGAAAAGTGTGTGTAGTGCAGTTGGTTGGAGCTTGCGCGAAAAACTCAAGAGACTCAGGTTCCAAACCCAGCAGGAGCAAGAAAGATGGATTTCTTTTCCCATATGAAAACATCTTTCGCAATGAAAAATTTCGTCACTGATTTCTTATATTAGTGACAAAAAATTTCGTCACCAATGTAACCCATCGGTGACGAATTTTTTCGTCGTTAAAAAGCACAATAAGTGAGGAAAAAAATTTCGTCACCAATTATTCACTTTTTGGTGACGAAATATTTCGTCATCAAAAGGCACTATAGGTGACGAAAAATAGATTTTGTCACCAGGTAGGAATCCTCGACAACCTTTAGTCGACAAATTTTTTTTCGTCGCCTATATTATTTGTGACGAAAAACATGCAATTTGTGACGATTTTCATTCGTCACCCAATTCAATTTTTCTTGTAGTGGATTCCCAAAATATCTTGGGAAGCCTAAATATGTTAGTTGATCCTCTTTATATTACAGTGAGAAGAACTTAGATTGGGTTATGTGAGTGGCTGTTGATGCCCTAAAAAGTAAAAGCTCATTCAAGCGGCTCTTTGCTATGGTCATCTTTGCGAACCATACATGAAGCACAATATGAAAGTAACAAATCAAGTACTATTTTGACCTATCGGAAGTTCAAACAACATAACATGACCAAAGAAGAGAGAAAAGCTTGATCAAAAGCAGGGTATGAAAACTTACTCAAGTTGCAACCCTGAAAGTTGAAGCTTTACGATAAAATGTAGTACTTCTGCTCTTCCCTAACTCTATTTGTTCACAAACGTCTTTCGTCCAACGCCTATACTCTCCTCAAATAACATATGCATGAAAATTTCTTTCCCAACCGACCACAAAATGCACTAATCTAAATTTGCAACTTGCCTTTAATATGAGAGTCAATGATGTTATTATGTACCCATAATTGGACAATTGGATACTCTCCTCAATAAGATTTCTCTACGTAGAGATACTGCAGAAGTGGTTGCACATGATGAAACAAATTTCAATCATTTTTTCAGTTTCCTTGTTGCATGCAATGCATAGAATAGTGAGATCTTGAACCGTTCTCTTTATTTTTAAGTAAACAAAATAAAGCCAACAACCTTACAGGCGAATCAAGCCCATCCAATAAAATCACAAACAATTAAGATGTTATGGGAACGACTAAAGCAATGTTTGAAAGAGTTCCAAAAACCACTCTAGAAGCAACAGTTAAAAACAAGGGCTCTACAAAGAAAAGCAAGTCAAAAAGCATAATCCATGACGAAGCCACTAGGACACTTAAACATTGCACATTCCCACATATGCAAGAATAAAGAATATCCTAGAACCCAAAAAAATTAAGAAGTCACCAAGGGAGTCATAAAGGACTAGCATTATACTAACAAACTAAAAAACAAATGGACTTAACACAACAAATGCGTGGTAAAATAATATCCATGTGAGGAATCAAAAGTCAAAATGTTGACAACAAGCCAAAATATCAGGCTGTCAAATTTTAAAAGAGGAAGTGACATAATCGGCACAAATTAACAAAATATTGACTAACATACTAAAATATCATCCTGAAATATCAACATGCTAAAATATCAAGGCGAAAGTATATAAACACCCCCATCAACTATCACTTTGTCCCACGGAGGCCCCATCACATTTAAAATCGCCCATACAAACCCCGTAAACTACTGAAAATGAAAAAAACGTTAACTCCGTTGATGGAATGGAGGAAATGACTAGAGCCGTTCCAGTAACTTGGAAAAGTTACTATTTGAAAAAGAAGGCAATTTCAAGCTCAAAAATTATGTGCTTATGCAAATAATTTTTCTACCAATATAGATCTTGTTTAATAGATCTCATTAAGATCTTTTAAACGGTGCAAAAAAAAATTGAAAAAATATTTTTCATCTTCATTATATTTGAGTTTGAAATTACCTTCTTTTTCCAAAAAATTTATTTTGGAAAAAGTGGAACATCCCCTAAGATACCCTTTTTATATTAGGCGAAAGTACATAAACATCCTCTCAACTTTCACTTTGTCCCACGGAGACCCCCTCACATTTATATTGTTTTCGCTTGTCTGTTGCGTTGGTAAGGCGTTGATCTTTGGGCTTCTTTTTACTTCATTTCTAGATCTATTTTGCTGAAATTTTTAAAAAACTGGGTTTATTTTATTTTCTCAATTGATCTATACATAAACCAGCGTGCATACTTGTTTGCAACCTTTTGAATTGTGAATTTTATTTTGAGGTTGGGTTTATTTATTAGGCTACTGTGATTGATCTATGGGATGTAATTCATAAGTGAGTGTCGAATATGTTCGTAGTGTTTATGAATCTGTTAGATATGAACTAAAATTTCAGTATTAGATGAAATGGGTATCTTTGGTTGGGAGTATTGTTAAATAAAGCTCAAAAGTTTCAAATTTGTTTGCTGGTTTTGGATTTTGATTGGAGGCTATATGTAGAGAGGAGAAAAAGAAGGGTTAAAGGGGGTGTATGTATGTAATGCATGCATCTAATAAAATAATGGTATTTTCGTCTGATTTATGGATGAGGCCGAGGGTTCTTCACAAACGATTCTGAGACGGAAGGATGTCACTTGGGTAACGGAGAGTAGTTGAGGAGGTCTGCATGGGCGATTTAAAATGTAAAGGGGTCTTTTTGAGACAAAGTAATCGTTTTGGGGGGGGGGGGGGGGGGGGGGGGGGGGGGGGGTGCTTATGTACTTTTGCCAAATATCAAAGTGAAAGTTATCGTTATTTAGGGGGCGACTATTCGCAGTCTCGTTTTTTCTCTCTTAGCCCACTATATTTCAGAAAATAATTGTTGAAATCATATAACTGTTGAAAACAAGATTATATTTCGGTAACTACATGTCGAAATTATGTTCAACCTTCGGTAAACAACTACAGAACATACATTTTCGGTAAATAGCTATTGAAAAAAATATTATATTTCGGTAATTGTATGCTAAAAATATATCTCAATTTCGGTAACTAACTGTCAAGTATAATTGAAAATTTTTAACGGGCTAAGGAAGAAAATACGGATCTGCGAATAGTCGCTCCCATTATTTATTAAAACTTGTTTACGGCCACAGAGATGAGGGTTTTTTTTTTTTTTTTGTTGACAAGACGGAGATGAGGTTAGCGAAGGAAGAGAAGACAGATGAAATCATGGAATTCAAAACCCTTGTATATATCATCGGTCTTTCATTTTTGGTGATGAAATTAAATTTGAGAGGTGAGCTTTTTACCGAAATGTTATATTTCGGTAAATAGCTGTTGAAAAAAATATTATATTTCGGTAATTGTATGCTGAAAATATATCTGAATTTTGGTAACTAACTGTCAAGTATAATTGAAAATTTTTAACGGGCTAAGGAAGAAAATACGGATTTGCGAATAGTCGCTCCCGTTATTTATTAAAACTTGTTTACGGCCACAAAGATGAGGGTTTTTTTTTTTTTTTTTTGTTGTTGACAAGATGGAGATGAGGTTAGCGAAGGAAGAGAAGACAGATGAAATCATGGAATTCAAAACCCTTGTATATATCATCGGTCTTTCATTTTTGGTGATGAAATTAAATTTGAGAGGTGAGCTTTTGGTTAGACAATTTTTTTATACACAAAAAAAGAAAAGAAAAAATTGGGGGCCCTGGTTCCACCGGGCCGAGGGTACCTCGGGGCTGCAAAATGTTTGTAACTTGTAAGAACCAGTCTACTGGCACAGCAAATCTATGCACAGATTTTTATGTAGGGCTCACTACGGGTCTTACACAAGTGATCCAAGTCGTTCATTATGTTTAAAACATTTTTTCAAGAGCTCCCGTGTAAAATTAGCTCAATCTGAGACCTATAAGTACTTGATCTAATCGTCTAACTTTTCATTCTAGTTTTTAGAAAATGAAAAGTTAGACGATTAAATCAAGCATTTATGGTATCGGATTGAGCTGATTTTTCGCGAAGGCCCTTGAAAAAATATTTTTACATAATGAATGGCTCGAATCACTTGTGTGGAACCCTTAGTGGGTCCCACATAAAAATCTGTGCACAGATTTGCTGTGCCAGTAGACTTTTTGAACTTGTAATCCATAATTTTCCTAGAAAATTGGAGTGCATGTATCTTTAGTAATAAGATACATGATAATATTTTGTTTTATTACAATGGGATATGTAACGTTTTCTTGGAACTTGTGACTCCTCTAGATTTATCTTAATTTGTAGTCATATAGAAGGACATGTTACAATAATTAACACAATCGGAAATACTAGCTATCAAATATTTAGAATTCTTATCAAGCTTCTTTGGTAAAGTTCTAGTTCAGCAGGAGCTCTGTTAGGCTCTCCCCTACATCTCCAACATCTTTATTTCTTTCTTTTATTATTTGCTTTAACTGCCCACAAAAGTTTCCAACATGATATCAGAGCCCGTTGCATTCATCAATTGGGTGTAACATGTGGTTACATTATTGCCCCCTATTATTTTTTTGTGTTCCACCCCAAATATTTTGTCCCACCAGCTTGTTTTGAAAATGGTGGATTTTAAGAAAAATTGAAAAAAAAAAAGATCCTATGATCCAATGCAAAAAGTTTTTTAAATAAAAAATTTCATGATAGCCAATTGCTATCAAAGTTTCTTAAAAAAAACAAGAAAGAAATGCCAAAAGGCAAAGAGCATGTTGTGAAGCCTTTGTTGCAGGATCATATATGGAGAACGGAAATTCGACCAATGTCGTGAAAATATCATTCAAAGAATCTCTTGAATGAGATGTGGACAAATTCCACATGGCATCACCAATTTGCGAATCCTACCAAATTGTAGGGACTATCAAGACAAGGAGCTTTATAGTTTTCATCTCGTACATGCAGACTTCGCATTGGCTAAAGCACGGCAAGAGAACAAGGCTCTCAAAGATCACATATCGAAAATCACATCAAAGGCAAAGGTTGCGAAAACTATGAACTGAGGGGGGTGTTGGAACTTGTAATCCATAATTTTTCTAGAAAATTGTGGTGCATGATAATATTTAGTTTTATCACATTAGGGTATGTAAAGTCTTCTTGGAACTTGTGATTCATTCTCCAGATTCATCTTTGTAGTCTTACAAAAGGATATCCTATGTTACAATAATTAAACACAATCGGAAATACTATAAAATATTTAGCATTCTTATCAAGTTTCTTTGGTAAAAGTTCTAGTTCAGCAGGCTTTTCTTCTTTTAATATTTGCTTCCGCTGTCCCCAAAATTCCAACACAAAAGATGTTTGGCAGGCATTTTGACATTGAAGATGATCATCAGCTTGTCAGCCATATTTCTAGGAAGTCAATCGATCAACTTTCTTATGTGGACTGGATTTCTGTTGCACCAGGATCGATCACATTACATTGCTCACTTCAATTACAAATTTTACTGTCTTGTTCTGTTTATGCATTTGGTAACTTATATGTTGGAAAATTTCCAGATTAGTGAATGGAAATTGGGGCACACGGAGGATCACCGAGGCAACCGAAGGATCCCTCTTTTGGGTTCATTGTATCTGAACGAGTCCCTCAGATTTCCAGCAGTTTTTCAGCAAGTTATTGCCCATAATGTATGATTATTGGCAGAATTGAATCTAGTATTGATTTCGGCAGTTTTTCCCCAATTCATTGTTGTGTATTCGTGGCCCCCAAATTTAATTTCGGACTGTTACAAGGGCCACCTGAGGTGTATATATTCAGCATCCCATTTTTAGAAGTGACTCATGAGTTCACGAATTCACAAATCCACTCTGATATTGTTCTTGTGTGAGAAAGAGGCTGACATAGCATTCAGTTCGCCAAGGCGGCTGTCCGATGGTGTTCCGATAACTGTGGTCTAACCTTTCTATCCTAGGAGACTGTTTAGTTACAGAGACAAACGCCGGTCAACCTCCAACACTCAACAGTGAGGCGGTGAATCTGTATTAACTTTTAAGGAGACTGACTCTGGGCTCGGTTTGGTGTTACAATGTTATGTACATTCCGTTTTCTGTTCATGTAACATATAATCTGTAATTTGTTTATATTGTTAATGGAATTGTACTTTAATTTGGAATTACTTACACACAATTAAGTCTGATACATAACTTTTGACAAAAAATACACCTTGAAACACATGCTTTATAAACTTTATTTATTCAGCATTGCTCTGTTAAACACACCTTCAAAAACACAAGAAGGAAGATCATAGGTACATTTGACAAAAAATACACCTTGAAACACATGCTTTATAAACGTTATTAATTCTGCATTACTCTGTTAACTACACCTTCAAAAACACAAGAAGGAAGATCATAGGTACATTCAACTCAGATCATTCACATGGTATTTGACCCCTTGTCGACGTACTCGCTCTACTGGCTATCTTGTTTCAAACGTACAGACGCACTGCGTATACTGCCTTCGAGGTTATGTTTTCGGGGAAGAAGAACATAAGTGTTTGCGATACTCTCCCAGTGCCCATGTGGGAAACATATTTCTGTATAGGGTATAATTTTGCATGCAATTCTTCATAAAGGCTCCTGTTAATTCCTGTGAGGGTACATAGCTTGAAGGTTATGAGAGGAATGGTATTATAATAATTCTCATTCTCGCAATAATGTCGAAACTATTTGCCAAAAAGATTCCTAAACACGTTATCTAGATTTTTATTTTCTACGAAAAGCCCGAGTTTCCAGAGAGTACACCAAAACATAAATTTTATCTTCACAAGAACATTCTTCAACCAATAATGAACACGATAAGAAACTGTATTTTTCTTTTTGATTTTAGAGACTAATCATTTTGGAAAAGTGTTGCGTAGATCTATTATTGAAATGAGAACCTAATTTTGGTGCAATTTGGGCACATTTGCCCCTCAATTGGGCAGCTTTGTACACTGCCGCTTTGCCTTTAATTGTAATTTCGCACTTACAGATATTAACTATCAAAACCTAGAAACAATACAAATATATAGGTTTCTTTGAATAAAAGGGAAGTGTAAAAATTAATATATATATATATATATATATTGGGGCAGTTCTGGAGACACCCAAAAAAACACCTAAAAAAACATCTCATAGTTCCCGATCAAATTTTGATGATCCGAGCCGCTCAATGTGATCAGAACGTGATTTTAAGGGTACTCATGAGAAATCAGCCAAAAAAATGACCGGAAATGGCTTGATCCGAACAGTTTCGAACAGTTTTTTATTGAACGGTTCAAATAAAAACTGCTCAAATCAAGCCTTACCCGATCAATTTTTTTTGTTAATTTCTCGCGTGCACCTTTAAAGTCACATTCTGCACACATTGAACGGTTCGGATCATAAAAATTTGATCGGGAACTATAAGTTTGAGATTTGGAGTGTTTTTTTAGGTGTTTTTTTGGGTGTCCCTTGAACCGTCCCGTATATATATATATTGTTGGATTGCAATTTTGTGCAATCCATTTTTTATGTCTTTGTCTTAGTACAAAACTGCCCTTCACACATTATTTTCTTCACACATGAAAGGGTAGTCTTGTAATTCCCATGAATGCAAAAAAAAAAAAAAAATGAGTGCTTTTAGATAAAAAAGGAGTGTAAGAATCAATTCACTTACATAGTTTATACAATTAATATTACCTGTTGCGGAAAATCGCCGTCTTCCATTTGTGCATTAATTAGCAATTTGGCTGCTTTATGCAATGGGGTAGGATCTCTGTCAGCCTAGTTAAAAGAGAAGTCAAGAAAAAAAGTAAAATTTTGAATTATATCTACCGAACAAGATCTAATTATGTGCATTGTTACGATTCAAATGTCTCACATCAGCTAAGTATGGCCTTGGCCTCGTGTGTATAAGATCATGAGCACTCTTCCTTGTCCCAATTTATTGCACCTATTTTGACTTTTACGTAATTTAAGGAGAGATCATAATTACATTGACTTTGTGTCAATTTTATCATTTTACCCCTTTGTAATTTATGACTTTTTGTTAACTTTCTTTTCATGTCATTAATTTGCTTCACTTTTCTTTCAAATCAAGTTCAAAATTAGAATTTGGGAGGGAGAAATGAGGGGTAAAATGGTAATATAAACATCCAAAATTGAAAAGTTTTGAAATAAGCACATTATTTTGGAACATCACAAAAAAAAAATAAAGGCACAACAAAATAGAACGGAATGAGTAGTTTTCGGGGATGAATTCTAGACAAGGGTATCAATTGATATTAGATTTAGCCCCCACATTGCGATATGAGTTGTAAAATGAGGCAACCTCTTAGCTGTAAGGTACTTGAATTATATTTACTGATAGATGAGTGGAGCTGCCAAAAGTGAAAGGACTATCATAGTGTCAATGTCAATAAAGTGGACCGATTTAGACGTCAATTGTAGAGTGTGACAATCCTAATAAATGTTCCACATCAGCTGAATTGACCGTGTGTGTGTCTATATATATATATATATATATATATACAGTCATTTTCAAATAAGGTGATCTTTATTTTAGTTAAAATAAGGACCTCTCCATTTATCCCATTTTCCGTTTGAATTTTGATGATCCAAGCCGCTCAATGTGTTCAAAACGTGATTTTAAGGGTATCCGCGAGGAATCAGCAAAAAAAAAAGACCGGGAAGGTCTTCATCCGAGCAGTTTTAATTTGAACCGTTTGATAAAAAATAAACAAAAACTGCTCGGATGAAGCCCTTCCCGATCTTTTTTTTGCTGATTTCTCGTTAGTACCCTTAAAATCACGCTCTGAACACATTGAGCGGCTCGGATTATCGAAATTCAATCGGGAAAGGGAGGTCCTTATTTTATTAAGTTAAGATGGTCCTTAGGAGAAATGGACTATATATATATATATATATATATATATATATATATATATATATATATATATATATAAGGATTTGTCCGTCCCTAAAGGCACGGCGCAACATGAAATCTAATTAGTGGCAATTGTGCAACTAATATTGTTTGAGAGAGAGAGAGAGCCATAAGATTTATTGAGCAAATCAATTGTTAGGATTTATAGAGAGATATAATTCAAAAATAGTTCTTCCTTATTTTATATATATATATATATATATATATATATATATATATATATATATATATCCTTTTCAAAGCCGACTTTCAAGGGTAAGTTTTGCCCAATTGTTTGTATCAAGCGCCTTTCTCAACGAAAAAATTTTAGGGGCAAGTTTTCCACAAAATTAATGATATAGGCTCGATGTTGAAAACACTTTACTAAAGCAATCCCATTTACCACGAAACAAAATTTAATTCTTGAGAAGGCTATTTGTGCACTATAGATCAATAAATAAATAAAATTGGAAAAGAAGAAGTTATAATTCATCAAAAAAATAAAAAAAGAAGTAACTCACCTGTCCAGCATAAATGAGACCCAACATAGCCCATGATGTCTGTACAAAATGCGTTCGATTTCCTTCCAGCGGTATGTATTTCTGTATTTAACAATTACATAATTAAATAGAAACCAAGTCGTTAGATATTGTATCTTTGAAATTCTGTGCTGTGATAGTAATTAAGTTTATTGCTTTACAAGCTTGGGTGGACAAACATTTCGATATATATACCATTTTAACATCACATTATGCCTGGGATGGTAATGGAACGGGCCGGACTCGGATGGTACCAAAGGAATTACAAGAAATGAATTTGATTTACTTTTTTGGTATTTTATTCTTATAATTGAGGTTAGGTTAGGTAAAATAGGTCGGGAGGAGCAAATACTGTCTCCATCTCGTTTGCTTATCGGATCAGGAAATACTTGCTCAGATCGGGAACGGAAGACGGGGACAGTATGTGCTAAATTATCCATTAGAGCCAACATTATGGAGAAAAAGATGTTAGAGGAGGTTTGTTACCATAGATGGGCATGATTCATGGCTCTCTCCCCAGCCACCTTCCTCATTTTGTTTGGAAAGCAAAAACTGAACACCTCTACGAACTGATTGGCTATTTTTGTACGTACTCCCAGCCATAGTCAACCCTCCTAGCGCGAAATATGTACCATAGATGAAGCAAACTCCCCAGAAGCCATACCTGTGGATGTTTATAATGCTTTTGGTTAAGTCACAACTCTTATGCATTTTAGCATGTCTCTGAAAAAAAACACTCAAATGATGTATCTATTTATGATATCCTCAAGTTAGTTCAAAACAAAATGAACCCACCAAGAACCGTCGGGCTGCTGTCTCTTTTCGAGGAAACACACTGCTCTTTCCACAGAAGTATCTATTTCCTTTGCTCGATACATTGGGTATACGCGTTTGAACAATAGTAAACCTTCAATTACGGATGCAGTGTTCTCGACGTGCCTAGATTCCAATATAAATGTTCAAGCCATGGAAATTTTTTCAGGGCTAATAGCCTAATACAATGAAAGAAGTGGCACAAGAGTATACTCTTTCTCTAGCACAATGTCTGCAAAAAGTTCGGAAGGATTCAACATCTGAACAAAAAGGGAAAGGTGAGAGACCAAATAACCAATTAGGTTCAAATTGTATCGTAAATAGATTAACAAAAGCGTAACATTCCATTAGACTCCAAACAAGGTTGTGTTTGAGTAACCTATTGTAATTTGGAGCTACCGAGAGAAGAAAACAAAGTATTGTATCACTTCTTATTGTTTTACATGTATATACACTGCTCTAGGAATTTAGAACAATAGAACAACTTACTTCAAAATATGGCTGTGGAACTGCTGGTTCCCAAAGAGCAAAACCACCACTTTCAGGACTCTGAATTAAATGACATAAAGAGTTACGGTTCTAATCAAAACATCTAAAAACTACTGAGATACAATATTTTTCATACATGTAAGTACAAGAGGATGTCCACCGCCTCGTATAGCCGCTCAACATCCACTTTTTCTCCTGCAACATCTAGTGGCATTTGCGAAAGTAGTAATAGACACTGTAGAATAGTTAGTTGATTAGAAAATCGCTCTTTTGAATTTCAAGTAATCTTTCTTGTTATAGTGTCGTGGAGCTAATAAGACTAAAATTACCTTCATTGCTTCAGATGTGCAGTCTGAGACAGCCCAACCTTGATCTTGATCGGAGAAAGTCCATGCCCCTTTACTAAAGTGACGGTACATTTTCTTGAAATCCCCAGCAGGGTTTTCTTTGATCTTCATATTTAGTAACGGAAAATACATAAGTTGAAGACGTTGTACAAATTTTTAATTTTCTTCTAGTGAATTGAAAGATACCTGTGATTCTTTTATGAAAAAATGCGCCCTTTTAAGAGTATCTCCGTATTCATCAATAAGATTACTTGCCATAATAGCTTGAGTCATAAGAGCACAATCCCATAACTGACTACCAAAACTCTGCAATCAAAATCACAAGTGAGCAAATGAGTACGTACTACCCAGTACTATGTTTGTGACAAATACAATTGACAATCAAATAAGCACATCCAACACTATAATTTTGTAATGTGAACCTGCATTTTCATTCCATCTTCTGCAAGCCACAAGTAATCAGGAACTCTGGCAAGGTGATACTTGAACTCATCACCATTAGGGTCCTCTGCCCACCAAGACATCATTTGTAAACTCTGTTGCAATAAACACCCATTTAAATAAGAATCATAATGCTTTGGCACATGAGATCGTAAAGTGGAGTCCTTACAAATGTTATCGATTCTAGCAGTACTAGAAAGTTGGTTCCATTATGAAAGTTCAACTTCCTACAAAAATGCACTGAGAAGTGCCTTTTCTCATTTTCATTTTTTAAAGATTCATTAGGTCTATCTAGATGGTTGTATATCATCCAGGCCTAGGGACTAGAGAGAACTACAACTAGATATGGCATTTTTGCTTACTGAAATTAAAAGGATGAAGGCCTTCTTTTTCTTTTCGAGCTCATATCAACTTGGATAAGAAGGTGGCCCGAAAATACACCCGTGTAAAGAGTGTTTTTGTGTTACGGGAAGAACTCGCTTCATTCCTTCATTCACTTTTTATGTTCACTTCATTAACTTGTTTGCATTACTCATATACTCACCTTTTCTACGCATCCTATAGTAATGTATCTGCTACTTTCTGCTCCATGCCGCATGTGCTTGATTGCTTTTCGAAGAGCTTTCTCTCTAATCTTGGAAAACGGCCACCGGTTTATGATTGGCTCGCTCACATAATGAAGACCATCCCAAAGCAAATCTTGGATGTATGTGTGAGGATAATACACATCCTCCTGCATTGAAATTTAGCACCAAATTGATTTCCAAGTTGCTGTACTTAAATGTTGCTTGAAATACCATGAGAATTCATGCACCAACCTTACAACAACTATGGCGTGCTTTATTCCAGTCTATCTCCTCATATGGTTGTGTGTGAATTTCTTGTCTCAATGATTTGACAAGTTCAGTGATCGGTCCCACGGACTTTCTCCCATATAAATACGACATTGGCATGTAAGTTGTGCGAGTATAACACCACATTTTCCCTGAATTACACGAAGAATGAAATTAAAGTCAGGCCAAACCACATAATGGCTTGAGTCAAAAGTGCCTTTGAAGTTACTACTAGTATAAATCAATATTTAGTTCACCTGGATGGTAGGGGAAAAACGAAGGGAAAAGCCAAAACTCAGGGGTTAATGGGTTGCATCCTGACCATTCGTACACTCCAAGAACCTGCACAGCAGAACTTATACACACTTTAATGTTTAAACAATTCATGTCCTTTCAAACAATATTGTCACGAAGACAAATAGATAACGGTGCCAACGCTCAGCCGTCCGATTCGCTCAATTGTTGTTTGATGTGCAGTTCTAAACTACTAGATTTTAAGATATTATAATGCAACAAAATAAGATTACAAACGTAAGAGATAGATGTGTATCGGTATCTATTCCAATATACAAAGGGAGAAAACGTAACTGAAGTATTAAAAACTACCCATCCTAATCAATCGCAACCCACTTTCACATTTTATCCTCTTTGGTTTAAACTCTCTTCTAAGAAATCAATTTGATGGCAAGGGTCTGCTATTGATCCAGACACTAATCTGCCTGCCTCTTGGTTTTGATTTCCAGTTGTTTTACCTTGTGCACAAGCCATGTTATTCTGTTCGTTTGTTTTACATTTTTCAATCAACAGAAAGTCAAAGATAGTTTATTATTTTTGTGTCGATCGCCAGAAACTCTGTTTTCTTGTTTTTTGCATGTTTCCCCTGTTGGGTTCTCTCCCCAGTTTGTGGATTTATTACTTGTTCTCACTCATATCTGTTTAATGGCTAATTAAAACGTACTTGCAAAATCAGTGGAATAAACTAAAAAACTTTATGTCAAACACTTAGAGACCAACCTTTTGGTTGGGTGGAGAGGGGTGCCTAACACATTTCCCTCACCAAACCCTTGGCTCCCGGAATTCAGAATCTTGACCTTTGTAGTCTGTTGGTTCCTAAAATCAAGTGGTGACTCTAAATAGGATAAGTGAGAAGTGAGCCGCAATGAGCTCTTCCAATCAAACAAGACATGTCGTAACGGGTGTCTATGATAAGACCTCGAAAGAGGGGTACCTTTTTGGTGCGGTGGTTACTTTCCCTCTTGGATCACAAAAAAAAAATGGGCCAAAAAATTGACAGATCTTACAGGGTGAAATTTTGCCACAAATTGTCAAGAGAACCAGGTTTAGTAAGGTTTACCGAAAGATAGGTTTTGCCCCACGATGGTATCGCAGTTGCTCCACCATGATCAAGTATCCATTTCCGAGCCCTTTCCATTTCCATGTTTTCTCCATCATAAGGCCCTTTTCCTAACAAACGCAACGCAATGTAGCTAAGTGCCGAGCCAATCATAGTACTATGACCTCCTACGTAGAATCCCCATCCTCCATCATCATTCTGCATCAACAAATTTAATAAGAGTTAAAGCATTAATTCATGAATTCAGACAACAGATCACAAACATGGATTTTCGAAAAGAAAAATGCTATGGACATAATGAATGTGCACACGTCAAATACATGTGCATGTGTTGGAATCCGTTCTATGTGTGTGGGCCTCACACGTACACTGGGAATCATGCTTAGCATTCGATGGTTCCAAACGCATATGTCATGACCCGTGTGTTTCCGTCTGTCGGTAAAGTACGCAGATGTGTCGGAAACTGTCCTATGTATGTGGGCCGCCATACAAATTAAATAGGCATCCTTTTTAGAGGACTTATTTAGGTGCTCATCCTAGTAGGTTTAAATACTTATGTTTACATCCTTAGATAAGTTGAATGACTCATTTTGTCCTCTGTTATTATTCATATCCATATTTGAATGGTACTTATTTTCCTTAATTATAGATACACTCTCCCCAAATACATTTTGGCCCTCTTTTCTCGGAACATTGAAGTGGGAGAAAAGGAAAGTACACTCCAGAATGTTGAGTTCAAAAAAAAAAACAACGGTGCTACTTGCATATATTTTTGTGCACATATCATGCACATACATTTTTGTGAGATCCATATCGGAGTCCTACAAAATGATCCGAACCGCTCATCTTTTTAAAAATATTTTTTGGAGGGTTCCTGTAAAAAATCAACTCCAATGGATATTGGCAAGAGCTTTCTCAAAAATCATAGGGCAAAATAGAATGATTCACCCTACTATTTCTAAGAAAGCCCTTACCGATATCCGTTGGAGTTGATTTTTTACGGGACCCTCCAAAAAATATTTTAAAAAAAATTAGTGATTTGGATCATTTTGTGGGACCCTGATATGAGCCCCACAAAAATGTATGTGCATGATATGTGCACAAAAATTTGTGCGAGAATCATTATTGAAAAAAAAAATCCTAAATGGACAAGACGACCACATTGGCCATCAACATCACCTCGCTGTTGTGCGGCAGGCCCTGAAGGACCCAACCACAACCCGACAATCATTGATGGTCATGATATTGGGAAAATAACAAATCAAACATATCCGAAAAACTAATGGAGAAACCAAACCAAAAAAAGAAAAGAATAAGAGAGATCAAAATATACATGGTTCGGCTTATGGTTGTAAACCTACTCCACGAGCAAGCGAACGAGAGACGATTCCATTATGTGAAGTGAACGATGATCCAAAGAGCTACAATGGTGACAAACAAACAAAGCCCTCTCAAAGGGACCCGGGGACTGTGTTGCACAACGAGTGTTGTGCAGCGTGCTGCGCCAAAACTACGTCGTTTTGGTGATGTTTTGTGCCAAGTGTTTCAGCCAACTAGGGACTCGTTTGGCTGCCCAGATTTATGTTGTTTCAAATTATAGCCACAAAACAGAGTATTCCAAATTGCAAAGTGCACTAGGAAACAAATCAAACCCAAACAATTTCAAATGTAGCGATTGAAATTTGTCCCAATATGCTCTAAATACCAAATGTATTCCACTAGGCACAAATCAAAATAGAGTATTCCAAATGTATCCCAAAGTTTTAATCAATTGGGCAACAAAACAATAAAAACACGGCAACCAAAGTCTTAATCCTCTCGGTACTGATTAAGACGTTGTCGTTTTGTTTTTGTGGGTAGCCAAATGAGTCCCTTGTTGGCTGAAACACTTGGCACAAAATATCCCCAAAACGACGTAATTTTGGCATGTAGCATGCTACACGACACGCGTTGTTTGGATTGTCCACGAACTCGGCCCGGCCCGGCCCGAAAATAGACCTAACATATGGTTTCTATTAGCCTGTTCGATCGGATTCAGGTCTGTATGGTTGGATTTTTCAAACTGTCAGCTAGGTTTCGGATGTACCATATAAAATCTCAGGTGAACTCACCCGACCGACATATTTTGTATAAAAAGAGAAAAATACCCCTAATTTCCCAAATTCCACCCCATTTGTTCATTCTATTCAACGCGACTCCACTCCTCCAGACATCCACTTCTCCTTCCTCGTCCCACAGTCCCACTCCCACCCTCACTCCTCAGTATTCTCCTTCCTCTATTTTCCCTCCCCCAAAAACCCTAAATCGCAGATCAAAAAGCCCAATACAGTAGACTCCACATGTCTTCAACGACGACGTTCTCGTCCTCAACGACTATGGCGTCCTCACCGCAGTCGTTCCCAACCGTCCACCTCGCTCGATTCCTCCTCGATCCACCGGCCGCCACCTCCTTCTCTGCCATTGGGCCATTGTAATTTTGGAATCGAAAATATGATTTTCAGAAAAAGGTGTGTAGATCTGTGATTATGAATTGTGAATTTGTAATATTATGCTGTGAATCATGATTGTCATCTGATCTGATATTGTGATTGTGTAGATCTGTGAGTGTGTTTGTGATTTTTGCGACTCTGTATGTGTTTTTAAACAACCTGACAATCCGACCCAAATCAACACTACAAGAAAAATCACAATAGCTAACAAAAAAAAACATTCGTCAGCAAAAATTACTATAGGTGACGAAAACATATTATAGGTGACGAAAAATTGACTTTCGGAGACAACCTATAGGTGATGAAAGGTTGTCGAGAAAAGTCACTTTTGGTAACGAAAATCTTGTTTTCTGTCACCTATAGTAACTTTTGGTGACGAAAATCTTGTTGCTTCATCACCTATAGTAAAAATTAAACTTCGTCAGCTATTGTGATTTTTCTTGTAGTGCAACCCGAACCAATTAAAACTTGGTTTGGTTGGAACCCGACATGTGTTTCGGTCAGGCTCGGATGGCTATTTACACAATCCAACTAAAAGTCGGGTCAAGTCCAATCCGACCCAAATCCGACCAAACCCGTCCGATGGACAGCCTTACGCTCTATGCAGCACAGTCCCCAGATCCCTCACAAAGGGACTCCCACCAACCTCAAAATACAAGTTCTCTCACCGAATAAAAAACGATTAAAATCTCTCACCAAATACAGATTCTCTTTCATTAAGTCTCACAAAACCCCTAAGATTTTAACCAAGAGACACAGCCAGAACATATATAGTTCCACAAATGTGACCGGATGTCACATAGAAGTGAATGATTTTCATGAAACCTTACGATTTCAATCTGAAAGAATCGTCAAAACAGCCGGAACATATTTCTCATACATGGTATATTGCTCTTTGTAACCAAACAACTCTTCTTCAGAACTATTAATTCGACGAAGGCGACGAATGCTTGGATTCGGCAGTGGCTTGCGGATGGTGGTTGAGACAATGGGTGGCGGATTGGCTCTGGTGGCAACTCACTCTTACCTAGAGACAATGGGCTAATTTTTTGGTTGATCTGTGAAGTTTAAGAGGTTTGAGTAAAATTTGAGTAGGGTTTACTTCAATTTTTGCAGGGTTAATTTGTTGAATTTTTTGATGTGTTGTATGTTATGTTGAAGATACGTTTTCATGGTTTATTTCCAAAATTATATCATGAAGGTAAATAGTACGTTTAAATGGATTAATGGCCGTTCAAAAAAAATGTTTGAATGGACTATTTGCCTTTTTTGTTTTGTTTTTGCTATAATGGATGGTATGTTGAAGATAGATCTCCATGGATAACTTTTAGAAATATGTAATGAAAGTAAATGATGTATTTGTTGAATCTTTTTTTCATGGGATAATTTTTGAAGGAGGTCATGAATAATTGTTGAAATAAGTCACGACATAGATGATATATTCAATAAAGTATGATAGATTTAGGAAAGAAAAAAAAAAAGACCATCAATCATACAAATATGTCATGAAAAATATATCATGACATATTGCCAAATTGCCATTAGATTTTTTGCAAATTTATCATGTGTAATTCTCGAATTTGTCATGTTTATCATAATTGTCATGAACATGATGTTTGGTTGATTTATGCTGAATTTTTCAAATCATATATGTGAAATATCTACCATATTTGTATTCAACAAGTTTATTTTACTTTTTATAATTTGATAGTTTTTTAACTTTGTATTTAGTTTTAATTAAGTTTTGTTTTGAGATTTTAGGGGACTGAAAATTTAATAGAGAAGATTAGGAGAGAGAAAGAATTAAAAAGATTAGGTAAGAGAAAGGTTTGAAAGATTGGAGAGCGAATTGGAATAATTGGAAAATATAAGGAGAGAGAAATATTTGAAAGATTAGGAGATTAGAGAAATGGTAGTTTAAGATTTATTTGAATTTGAGAATGCAAAGATAAGTTCTTAAACCCATTAGGATGAGGGCTTAAGTATCTACGTAGGGGAGGACCTCTATTTAAGTTCCCCTACTTACTTTCAATATGGAACTCACGTGCATCAGACAACAATTTCGAACATGTGTCAGGATTTGTGCATCCCTTGTATGTCTCTAGCATTGCTCTTTGAAATTACAGCCCAACTATGTGCAAAGATTGTGCACACAGATTGTGCACAGATCATAGTGGGGCCCACTTCGAAACCCAAACAAACGATTCAAGTCGTTTATTAAATTTACAGTATCTTTTTGAGTGGCTAAGCAAAAAATTAGCTAAACCCAGATAACGGTAAGTGCTTGATTCAATTTTCTAACTTTTTATTCAAATTTTTGGATCTATAATTTGAATGTAAATTTAGTACATTGGATCAAGTAATTACAGTTACCCAATTGAGATGATATCAACAGGGCTACTTGAATCAATATTTTAAATTTAGCGAACGGTTTGGATTGTTTGTGTGGAACCTAGAGTGACCCTTATGCCGTGATCTGTGCAAAAAAAAATGAATCAATATTTTAAATTTAGCGAACGGTTTGAATTGTTTGTGTGGAACCCAGAGTGACCCTTATGCCGTGATCTGTGCAAAAAAAAATCTACGTTCAAAGACTTTCTATTGAAATAAAACTACGGTACAGGCACAAAGTTGCACGCACAGGTCTGATCAACACAGTTTCGTCCATAATGATCGACGTAGGTGGGTCCTACCATGCATGCTTTGAACAATTCCTGACACATTTGTGTTAGGATTTGTTCGTATCCAACTGTGTCCGTAACATTGCTGTTTTGAGTTTTCGCTCGCAATAATTTTTTTATCACTATATACCTGGTGATTGTAAAGGTACCGAATCATCTCCTTCTTGTGCTCTGCTGTTAAGACGGTGTTGATTGCTCCGCTAATGTATAGGACAATGAGCTGCAAATTCCAGTTGATAGTTGTCAAGTTTATTGATGTGACTGAGCTATGTTATTTTTCTAATAATTAAGAAGAAAAATTTAGACTAATTTATGAGCAAATATTTTTTTGAAATTCGTATATGAAATAATTATAGAATTTTTTGTACATCCTGGATCATACTGTCAACAAGAAAAAAGACGAATCGACGGATATCAGTTATTGAAAGAAACGAATTCTACGGAAAAACAGAAAATCCATGTCGGGAAACAAATGGAATATCTGATACGTTATTTCACTTTTTTTTTTGTGTGTGCAAAGGGACTCGACCGTATAGTCTAGCCCCATTTTGGGCCCTTCTCGGATTTGCTTGAATGATCGGGACTATTAAGTTCCTTAAACCCTGTCAAGTACATCACCCACCACAACCATGTTCATCGGAATATCAAATTTCTTTTTCCCGAAACACATTTATGATAGTGAAAAATGGTAACTACAAAGTTTGAAATACTGCATTGGAACCTTTTTTTTGCAACATTGATATGTTTCAAAAACATATTAACTAATCTCCAATAAATATAGTTCTCGGTGTGTTTGATGTTCTCAATAAAGGCTAAAAATGAATGATATCTGTCATTGGAAACCACAGGATCAGTAACTATATCTATATATATTAGCAAAAGTACTACTTACCAGGGGAGGTGTGAAAAAATTCGGGCCGCTATTTTCAGCTGGCCAGTGACCATCTTTTGATTGAATTGCACGATTCAATCGAACGGCTTTTTTGAGAGCAGTTGTAACGGCTTCGTAGTCCACTTGTTCCTCCTCCCCTAGTCTCGCAGGCGGTATGCTTAGATCGACGTTGCTGTTTTCCTTTTTAATCTGCGTCGTTGGTTTTACATATCAAGAGATGCAAATTGATGAGAGAAAAAAACGGTTTAGAATTTTTTTACATCTTCAATTTTCTTTTTTCGAACAGAATTCTCTAAACCGAACAGGATTATTTCACACCCCTCGATATGGTTTTATCAAGTGGAATGTCGATATATGGAGCTGTAAACAAGAACGGTGGAGTGGCTGGTGTTGGCATTGTCGCCCGTAACCATCTCGGCAGTGTATTGGGTATGGTCTCCAAGCCTTTTACAGGCGGCTAGAATCGTTGCTCGGGTATCATTGTGGAAGGTGATTCAGCCCAAGTAGTCCAAGCTTTGAACTGGCACTACAACAAAATTGGTCTATGTCGATGAAAAAAATCCGTCGCCAATTAGCTCATTTTTGTTGCCATAAGCATTTCCGACGAAAAAATCGTCATGCCCATTTGTCATCTTATCCTTGTCGCGAAAGACCCCTGGCGACGAAATATTTTTTTTGTCGCTGATTATTCCTATCGGCGACAAAAAAAATTCGTCGGCAATGCATTTTCATTGAGACGAATTTTTTCGTCTCTAAATGCCAAACGGTAAAAATAATCTGCAATTCGTAGTTGCCACCACTCGAACTCATGACCTTAGAGATTTACCCCCGTGGTGCATACAAACTGACCAGGAGACACTATGCGTTACCAAAAAAAAAAAACAATTATTGGAGTATATTTTACAATTTAGGGGTGAGCAAAATAACCGTCAAACCGTGAATCCTGTTCAAACCGACTAGTTTGGTTTGGTTTTTTAGTGATATGGTTTGGTTCAAATTTTAAAAATCTAGAAACCGTGTTAAATGGTTTGGTATGTGGATTTACGTTAATAGTTTTGATTCCAAACCGAATATCACACACGTATACTATAATATATATGTTCAGGTACATTAAAAAAATTAATTTTCTAATCTAATCATCTATTCCACCACCCTATTATTTTACTTCCAAATTAATTCCCTAAACTTCTATATGCGATAACCTATTCCTACCATTTCAATACACAAAGCATAGGTTCGACTCAATTGATTTCTCACTCTTTTCGCTCGGTTACTAATTCTAATACTCTATTCCTTCGCTAATTACTTATATTCTACTCTTATTTAGTTAGTTAATGTTAGTGAGTTTTTGTGATTTTTATAGAGCTAGCTAGTTTTAATATAAGTTTTGGTATTCAATTTTAAGTACTTCAAATAGTTTATGTGGATGATATCTCAATTTCGAGTGAACCGTGGTTTAAAACCGAAATCGAACCGCCTTTTAATGGTTTGGATTTGTTTGGTTATATGAACTTTATGGGTTGGTTTGATTCTCCAAATTCTTAATCCGTCGGTAGTGATTTGATTCTTAGTTTACTATAAAACTGGACTAATCCGGTTCATGCTCACCCCTAATTTACATCATTGGATTTGTCTCGTCGTTTTCTCTTACAACCTTCAGTGTATCCATAATTGCCTATAAATTAATAATGCAATTCCTGCAATGGGTCACGTAAAGGTGACACATGTTAGGTTTAGACATTCGGTTTACCTATTTCAGTGATAGATAACATTTATTTCTTTCTATTATTTTATAAATAATGGATTAAGGAATTAAGATTTGATCAATATACTACATATATGCACAGGTTTTGATATATATCCGGTTCTAGAGACAATACATTTGACAATACATTTTTTGAAACCCCACGTGGGACCTTTACATAAATGATCAGAGCCGTTTAATATATTTAGAACATATTTCTAAGGGGTCCTTAAAAAATTAACTCATTTGGATAACAGTAAGGGCTTGATCGGCTTATTTATTTGATTCCTGCCAAATTTTGCAGGATAAAATTGAATGAACCGATCAAGCCCTTACCGATATCAAAATGAGTTGATTTTTTAAGGGAATCCTTAAAAACATATTTTAAACAAGTTAAACGGCTCCGATTATTTGCGTGAGGCTCCGAAAAATGTATATTGTCTCTAGGATTGGCACAAATATATATACACACACACACACACACAAATTATCCAGTAAGGGATCACTTTGAGCGGTTCGGATCATCAAAATTTGATCTGGAAAGCAAGGTCCGCACGATAAAACGGTAAGGAATCTCTCACTGGATAAGGACTCTGTGTGTGTGTGTGTGTATATATATATATATATATATCCATCATTAATTTGTAGAGCTCATGTGCATGGCTCAGTTCCACACAAATTTGTGTCCAAATCTGCGTACTCTGAGTACTTTGCATACTCAAAAAAAGAAAAAAAAAATCTGCATACTTTGCGTGCACAAACTTTTTCTTAAGATTTTATTTATACCTGCAATCGCATGAGAACATCGCCGCCGGGACGAACTCGAAATTTATTTTTCTGGTAGTCATCTCGAGCTTTTTCAACTGCTTCTCTCTCCTCTGGTGTCCCAGCATCAGGATCGAACTCCCAAATTTGTCTACCAACAAAGTTGTTGGTGCTATACAACCATTGCCCTTGGCCTTCTGCAACCTTTAGCTTCCACATGTATTCTTTTTCGAACTCAATTCAATGGCTCTCCCCCTTTCTCTTGGTAGCTGAAGTACTTGCATGAACAAAATTAAACGCGACCATTTACATGGATATATCAGTCGGATCAGTGGTGGACGCACAATTTATGTTAGCAGGGTCCGAACCACATGCATTTCCACATAATAACAAATGTACACTTTATAAGTAATATTACAAGTTTCTAGGTTTGGGAAGAGATGAAGTGGTTTATATATACGTTGCCGTTGTTCAATTTTCTTCACGAAAATATTTGGAGTGGTGAAAATCTGCAAATTGAGGTATATACATAATGTTGACTTCATTTATCATACATGCATTTTATCTAATGAAAGTGATGACTTAAGTCTAAATTATATTGGCCATTAATATTATACAGAACCAGAACACAATTATGCATCGATGTCTAATCAAGTTGATTATACAAAATTCTAGTACTACTTTTAATTTGCCACATTGGCGAAATGAATAGTTTGGATCAATGTCGTTGGTCTCGGATGAGACTTAAAATCAAGTTTGAAATCAGTTATGGGTTGGGCTTAAAATTTTGGAATCAAGTTTGAAATCAGCTATGTACATGTAGAGAGAGAGAGAGAGAGAGAGAGAGAGAGGGGCAAATATGGGAATAAAGTGGAAGCTGTTGTGTAGTGTAGATACCTGGACGAGTGAGAGCTGAAAACAAGTACATATATAGAAACCCCAAGAGGTATTGCTATTTATAGACTTTGATTTCCTTACCGGATGGTAGATGACAGTGGAGTCACTTTAAGGAGCGTGCCGGTGATTTGACTTTTTTTTTCGGCAAGTAAAAAAAAAATGACTTTGCCGGTGATTGATGAATAAACCCTTAAGGCAACTTTGTGTCTAAATCTCTAACAACTACTGGTGCCGAATTTTATTGTCGGTGTGGATGGTTTTTGACAAATGCAATTTGTTCTTCTGTTACCAAATGCAATTTATACTTTTTAAGAGGAAATAATCTTGATTTCCGACTCAGTTAAGCAAAACTGGTCAACATAAGATATCATATTTTTAAATATGAAATTGAAGTACAAATAGGCTACTCCATAAATTAGTCAAGGAGAACGAGAACGCAGCATAAAAAATGAGAACGGGAGGAGCGCATGACTACTCATCACAAAGGATGGAATCAAGAGAGGTCTAGTGGCGGCGACCGTCACGACAAGAATTTTAGAAAATGCAATTATTATATGTAAAAAAAAAATTATGTCCAACTTATATAGTCTCGCCACTACTAGATTTTTTTAGTATACATTTCGCCAATGCTAGGGTAAAATCCTGGTTCTGTCCTTGCTCATGATATTTTGAAGGTTTAGATGACTAAACTCTGTTCCACTTAGTTTTTTATTATTTAAATACTTATATCTTATTTTACAAGACAGATCATTCTCTTACAATACATTATCTTTAATTCAAAACATGCATAATATTTATTTGTATTTCTCCTAATGGAACGGGGCCTAATAGGGTCACCAACCTTACCCTTTTCTTTTCTTCTTCTTTTTTCAAATCTTGTACCAACCTTACTCCTCCAATGAATGACATCAAGTTCATCCTTTTCTTGGAATGGGATTGGTCTAACTTATTCTAGAATTGTTTTTCACTAGTTTTCATGTAAAAAGTATTTTTGTTAGTTTTTGATTTTTTAATTGTTTTAAGTTATTTATTTGTCTCGTCGAGGGAAGTCAAAATAATAATTATTATTATTATGATTCGGTCTTGAAGATAATTGAAAAAAAATCTAAAAGTTCTATTTAGCTATTTGGAATTACTTTTGTCTTTATTGAACTTTTCTAAGTTGTTCATAACTTTTTAATTTCTAAATTTTATACATCAAGACCAATACGTAATCCAAAAAAATATGAAACAAAGCTAACAAAAGTTCACATTACTTTTTGGAATTTTTTTTGGATATTTCCAAAAATTCTTGTGAAAAAATCATAATATTTTACTTTTTTGATTGCTCTCGTCGAGACGAACCAACAATACATAATCATCAATTTTTTTTTACAAAAGTTCACATGACTTTTTAAAATTTTTCTTGGATATTTCTAAAAATACTTGTGAAAAAATCATAATTTTTTCCTTTCCTGATTGCTCTCGTCGAGACAAACCAATAATACATAATCATTAATTTTATTTTATTTTTGTCAATCGAAAGGCCAAATCAATTCATTAATATCCATCATACAACACCTACAGGTAATCCAATAACAGAGCAAGTCATACAGCAGCAGCAACTGATAACTTAATAGAGTTTGTCTCAATTTTTGATACCCACGAGTCACGACATTAGAGTTATGTCAGACCCGCAAGATATCTCATTTTTTTTAGTCAAACCCGCAAGAGATCTCAACTTTTAGTACTTAATTAATAGATTTTTTAGTCAAGCACGCATCTCAATTATTAGTTAGTACTACTTAATTGAGTTATGTCAACACCGCAAGAGACCTGGATTTTTATCCGGATCGCACCATACCCACGACATTAGCAGTTCATTCTTTTTTGATAATCAGATGTTCGGATCAGTTTACGCTCACTTCAACCAATATTCCGGAAGTTAACGAGCAAAAAAATCCTCTAGTAGCCTGAAGATTTGGAATGTTTGGTCTCCAGAAAATTCGAACATGTGACCTCATGAAAGATAATTAACTTTCTCATGCACAGGTAACCAAACACCTTGCGGCCAAGAAAAACGACCTTTCGTATGGTAGTACCGTTTACCGTTCAACATAGTTGAGCAAAAACTCTATGGACCGGCCGGTTAATATTATTACTTTCAAGACCGAAAAGTTATCCATAAAAAAACACCCGAAGAGACGGTGGCTCCAGATATTTGTAGTAGTGTGCTAAAAATATAAAACTGCACAATACATACAATTATCCTCATTTGCCGTTGGGAGAGGGGACAGGGCTCGATAAATATACTCATACCTTAAATTAGGTAGATCCTCATGTAGTTTAGAATAATCGTCATATGGAGTGCCTGGCCAGCCTTTGTTGATCATTATATTAGTCTTTGATTATGGATTTCTTTTATAGGTTCGCAACAAAATTTTATTAGAACTCGACAAATGGTACATCGAAGCGAGACCAAATACAGACCATAGAGATTGAGGTACCGCAAGAGGCCTACAAAAAAAAGGAAAAAAGAGAATAAAATACATTCAATGAAAATTGAATGAGCCCGACGACAACATGTCCCAAAATACCACAAAATCATTCCAGATAAAACATTGAATGCCAACATAAGACAAGCAGATGGAAAGCATCCAGTTCTAGTAGCTCTTTTTTTTTTTTTTTTTTTGTTACTTCGGAATATTATAAATAGTCAACTAAAGAGTTTGCAGCATAGGTGCATACATGGATCAAAAATTACAATCCACAAAATGAAATACCAAACCCCTAATCGAGAATCTGCCTTAAGTTAAGGCGATCGCGAATCCAAAACTCTCTAAGCAAGGGTGGTTGAACCAAAGAAACCACCAAAGTTCTGGTAACTCAGCTCGCAAGGTCTTTGATTATGGATTACTTGGGCTGTTAAGTATTGACAGGGTAGCCAAAACTTCTTAGGTGCTATCAACACTTTTGGGATTAGTTCTTACAGAATTTTGGTCTGACTTTAAATGAGGTCTGAATAAATATTGACGGTTAACCAACTGGGCTAGCTTAGTTGGCCAGAACTCTTGCATCTCACTAGGAGGTCAGGAGTTCGAGTCTTCCCACATGCGTGTGGGTATTCTTTGCTTTGTTATTTCTCTCCTCAATAGAGCTTGTAGTTGAGTTGGACTTGTAGTAATTGTTGTCCCTTTAATGGGCTTATTTATCCTTGTTGATTCAATTGTTAAGCTTGGTTATCTTGTGGACTCTCACACAATGGAAATAGTGTCCTGTGGTTTGTACTTTGTACCTTATACATGATGTAATGATCTCTCATACCGATTGGCAAAAAATAAAAAACAATAAATATTGACGATTGGATTAGTTTTCCAAGATTAGTCGAGGTGTATGAAAGTTGGTCCGAACACCTATAATTATCGAAAAATGTTGACAATGTAGCAGAATGGGTGTACAAATGAAATCTCAAATAAAATTCGGAAATTGTTATGAACCATGAAAAGTTCCATGAAACTTAAAATGCATGAAACTGAAATGGATGGCTGAGATTCGCTCGCCATCCATTTCAATTTCATGGAAACTTTTCATTTTTCCTATCGATCCCCAATAAAATTACTACTACTAAATATATATAAAAAGATGAACTGCCAAACATACCCATCTCTTAACGTGCAGCTGCAGCCACTGCCAAGAGACTCTCTTCTACGTTAATTTTTTTATGAAGAGTAAAAAAGTTATTGATAAGAGAATATTACAAACTACAGTGTTTGCAACTAATATAATTGAAACAAGAGAATTTGCACACTATTGAAGACAAATAACACAACCAAATCAAATGAAGGATATATCTAGTGATAAATTGATCTAGCAGTTAGACGTCAGAGAACCGCATACAAATTGTCAATGAGCAGCTGTCACAATAGTCCCACTCTTGACTAAGCTTCCTTGTAGAAACTGACCGATACAAACCAAGTGAGTAAAACCCCCAGTTGAGAAAACTGCGTGCACGGTTAGACATCATACATAGGGGCAGAGCTATTTTGGGGCCCGGGGGCTCTGGCCCCCAAGCCCCAACTCCCCGACCTTCCGAATTTTAAATTTTTTATTTTGTAGTATATACCTAATTTTGAATATTATTGATAATTATTCATGTATAGCTACTTATAATCATAATAATGGGGTTTGATTTGATAAAAATTGGTTATTTTACAAACTTGGAGAAACACTTATGGGAAGCTACCTTCTATGCAACTCTTTGGTGCTTGTGGTTGGTAAGAAACAACTATGTTTTTAACAATGCTTCAACAAGTATCCAGGAGGTGGGTGAGCTTGCGAAGACTAGAGTGGTTATATTGATGAAGTCTAAGTTTGAGATTAAATTATATACGGTGGAGGAGTTCAAAGGTTTTTTGGATGGTATTCGGAAGCTAAGGATTTAGCGGTATCTTTGGTGATGTATTGTCCAACTATCTGTTGGATGAAGCAGTCTAAGCAATTTTTCTTTTTCGTGTTTTTGTTTTCTCGATGTTCCCTTTTCGAGTGAATAAAAAGTTTCGTTTGCCGAGCAAAAAAAAAGTATAAAATAAGCACGTGACAATTGAAGTGGCCTAAAGAAAAAAAAACAAAAAATAAAAAGATTTGTATACTTTAACTGCATGAGGCTAGAATCATTTCAATGTATAAATGTAATGTATTAAAAAGCAAAATCCTTATAATATAATAAGCATACTGATTGTTTATACCAAACATTTTCACGGGAATCATGATAGTGGCAAGCCGAGCTCGCGAAAAACAAAAAGTACCATATAATTACCAAAAATTTAGAAATAAGTACTCCCTCCATCTCTAAATAAGTGTCCGGCGCGCAAACCTATGCCTTACAAAAAAATGCATATTTTTCTTTAAAAAATCTAATTTTTTTTCACAATCTAATAGAACTCATTGCTATCTATTCATTTATGAAAAAAATTGATTTTTTTAACAAAACAAATGCATTTTTTTAAAGGCCTAAGATTGCGCGCCAGACACTTATTTAGGGACGGAGGGAGTAATATATTGGGGAGAAAGCTAAGGCATGGTTGTATGTAAACCTTGAATGTATTACATATTTTTCCAAAAATTTAAAGAATGTTTGTCCCATGTCTTTAAGGGAGAATATTGCACGGAAAAAATGAAAAAATCATTTTTTTTTAACTTTCTGTGTGTTCAGTTATCAGAAAAGTTGTAGAATCCACAGCTTCAAATTTTCTTATTGAGGAACACTTTTCTGCAATATAGGTCGTAGGCCATCCATATTGGTATAATCAAAAGATAATTGTTGTTAAAGTTAACAATATTTGTGCAAAAAATGGCTCACAATGGTATAATCAAACTTAGCAACATCCTTAGAAATAATCAAATTTTGGGCTTTGGATAACCAAAACTAGCAACCTTTTTCAATAATCAAAATTTGTGAACCTCATACTACATAAGTTAACTAATTCCAAAATTCATATACACATGTTTTTCAACTACTATTTTATTCTTTTCTTCTTCACTTGCTCTATATCTTCTTCACTTCAACCACAAACTGTTTCTCTTTCTTTTCCTCCAAAAGTGGAGCTCATATTTCTCGATCATCTATAATTTAACTCATCGTTGCTGGATTAAGATATTTTACTCTTCTTTTACGTTTCTATTTTAGGCTGCATTCTTATGAATTTAACTTAAACTTAACTTAAATCCGAAAATTATCTTTATTTGAATTTTTTTCGCATTTTTTAGTTTTGCGTCAAACTTTTATAGGTTATTGATTCGTCTCAACGAAAGGAATCGGGAAAAGTGTTTTTTTTTATTTTTTATTTTTACCCTAGTATTTTGATAAATAATCACTTTTTAGCAAAAAAAAATTGATTTTTTCGACTAAAAAGTGGTTATTCATTTTTTTGTTCCTCCCCCTATGGTTGAGTAAACAAAGAACCTTGCATTCTTTTCCAAATTTAAGAACACATCTAATTTTTTTTTTTTTTTGAAAGATTAAGAGAGTAGTGGATTTGTGATATAGGCTATAGGAATAGGAAGAAGAAGAAAAATTGGTGTTGTTTGATAGATAACAATAGGAAGAACACCATATATTCGATATATTTTTGTCCAAAAAAAAAACGTAATGGAGGGAAGTGAATGGCGGGAAACAAAAGGGGAGAGAGAGATTGTGTGAAATTATAGTGGACCCCTTATTTTGGTTATAGACTAGAAGTGATCATTGTGAACCTCAGCATTATTAAGCTTAGCAATCTCTTAAGTGAATAATCAAAAGCTGATGTGTCAACTTTTGGTTATCCATTTTTGATTATACCACTGTGGATGGCCTTACAAAAATGAAGAAATTTTAGTTTTCCTTTAAGATTCTCTTCAAGCACAGAAAAAAAGGAAAAACAAAGAAAGGGAGTCGGAATAACACATGGCCTTTCCCTCCCATCACTGCACACGGATATGAAACCCATGGGAGGAAGGGAAGGGAAGGGAAAAGAGGAATTGTGGTGACTAGGATTGAAAGAGAAGGAGAGAGAGAGAGAGAGAGAGAGAGAGAGGCGGCTAGGGTTGTGAGCTTTGTTGACTGCATGAGAGAGAGAGAGAGAGGCGGCGGCTAGGGTTGTGAACTTTGTTGACTGCATGAGAGAGAGAGAGAGAGAGAGAGAGAGAGGCGGCTAGGGTTGTGAACTTTGTTGACTGCATGTATCGTGTTTCTAATATCTTTGAGAGAAACCAACTTAAGGAAGCAAAAGTAAGTACTCCATCTCGATTTATTTGTTTCATTTTTTATTTATATATGTTCTAAATTGACTATTCAATTTCAGAATCAATGGATCAAATTATGTAAATTTTTAAATCAATGAATCAAATTGATTTATTTAATAAGTTAAAAATCCGAGATTGAATAAACAAATGGAAATGGATGGAGTATAAATTTCATATAGGAAAGAATCTTTACTGTATAAAATTATTGCGTTCTTTACTGAGCAGCCCATGCATTTTCCTTATGATTTAATTTTTTATATTCTAAGTGATAGTTGAATTGACTATGTAGTTGAATTGACTATGCATGGTTGAATATCCCCTCACTTACACTACATTTCATACGAGTCCCATTCCGGATTACATAAAAATTTATAAAACTACACATAGATTTTAAAATATTATTTTATAGAGTCCTATAAAAATCAATTCCAACAAATATCAGTAAGTATTATTTTTGGATTCGTTGGGGCAAATTGCGCAGTTGAGCAGTTTCGTCACTACGGATTGAGAAATGATACTTACGGATATTTGCATGTTGAGCTGATTTTTTTACGGGACTCCATAAAACAAAATTGTGCAGTTAAGCAGTTTCGCCACTACGGATTGAGAAATGATACTTACGGATATTTGCATGTTGAGCTGATTTTTTTACGGGACTCCATAAAACGAAATTGTGCAATTGAGCAGTTTCGACACTACGGATTGAGAAATGATACATATGAATGTTCGCATGTTGAGCTGATTTTTTTACATGGCTCAATAAAATAATATTTTAAAATTTATGCTTGTTTTTTTAGAAGTTTTCGCGAGACTTAAGGTGGGCCCCACATAAATAGGCGTTTTTTTCTAGCTGCTAGGGTACGAGTTATATCCAGCAGTCAAGGGATATTGCGTGGGTGTCAGAAAAACAATCGTTAAACGCGTTCTCCTTGAATCTTGGGTTTGCTAATTGACTGTGAGAATGTGACGTGCTCTTTGGATCTTGGACTTGCTAATTATTGCAATTGGTGGAACGGGGAAGCATCAACCAAACTTCAACTTCAACAAGTTTTTACCCCACTTCATTCCGAAGGTTCGTGGAAAGCTCGAGGAGTCAAGGCAGCGGCAATTAAATGTTAGGTGTGGTGAACGATGAGTCAACAAGGAGTTCTTAGGGCGATTTGTGGGGATTTAGAATCGCAGGATAAAATTACTTATAACCGCACAAGTTAATGAGCAGCTGTCACAATAGTCCCATTCTTGACTAAGCTTCCTTGTAGAAACTGACCGATACAAACCAGGTGAGTAAAACCCCCAGTTGAGAAAACTGCGTGCACGGTTAGACATCATACACAGGGGCGGAACTATTTTGGGGCCCGGGGGCTCCGGCCCCCAAGCCCCGACCTTCCGAATTTTAAATTTTTTATTTTGTAGTATATACTTAATTTTGAATATTATTGATAATTATTCATGTATAGCTACTTATAATCATAATAATAGGGTTTGATTTGATAAAAATCGGTTATTTTACAAACTTGAAGAAACACTTATGGGAAGCTACCTTCTATGCAACTCTTTGGTCCTTGTGGTTGGTAAGAAATGACTATGTTTTTAACAATGCTCCAACAAGTATCCAGGAGGTGGGTGAGCTTGCGAAGACTAGAATGACTATATTGATAAAGTCTAAGTTTGAGATTAAATTATATACGGTGGAGGAGTTCAAAGGTTTTTTGGATGGTATTCGGAAGTTAAGGATTAGCGGTATCTTTGGTGAGGTATTGTCCAACTATCTATTGGATGAAGCAGTCTAAGCAATTTTTCTTTTTCGTGTTTTTGTTTTCTCGATGTTCCCTTTTCGAGTGAATAAAAAGTTTCGTTTGCTGAGAAAAAAAAAAAGTATAAAATAAGCCCGTGACAATTGAAGTGGCCTAAAGAAAAAAAACAAAAAACAAAAAGATTTGTATGCTTTAACTGCAAGAGGCTAGAATCATTTTAATGTACAAATGTAATGTATTAGAAAGCAAAATCCTTATAATATAATAAGTATACTGATTGTTTATACCAAACATTTTCACGGGAATCATGATAGTGGCAAGCCGAGCTCGTGAAAAACAAAAAGTACCATATAATTACCAAAAATTTAGAAATAAGTACTACTGTAATATATTGGGGAGAAAGCTAAGGCATGGTTGTATGTAAACCTTGGATGTATTACATATTTTTCCAAAAATTAAAAAATGTTTGTCCCATGTCTTTAAGGGAGAATATTGCACGGAAAAAATGAAAAAATCAATTTTTTTGTAACTTTCAATGTGTTCAGTTACTAGAAAAGTTGTTGGATTCACGGCTTCAAATTTTCTTACTGAGAAACACTTTCCTACAATATAGGTCTTACAAAAATTAAGAAATTTTAGTTTTCCTTTAAGATTCTCTTCAAGCACAGAAAAAAAGGAAAAACAAAGAAAGGGAGTCGGAATAACACATGACCTTTCCCTCCCGTCACTGCACACGGATATAAAACCCATGGGAGGAAGGGAAGGGAAAAGAGGAATTGTGGTGACTAGGAGAGAGAGAGAGAGAGAGAGAGAGAGAGAGAGAGAGGCGGCTAGGGTTGTGAACTTTGTTGACTGCATGTATCGTGTTTCTAATATCTTTGAGAGAAACCAACTTGAGGAAGCAAAAGTAAGTACTCCATCCCGATTTATTTGTCTCATTTTTTACTTATATATGTTTCAAATTGACTATCCAATTTCAGAATCAATAGATCAGATTATGTAAATTTCTAAATCAATGGATCAAATTGGTTTACTTAATAAGTTGAAAATCCGAGATTGGATAAACAAATCGAAATGGATGGAGTATAAATTTCATATAGTGTAAGGGTTCGAGTTGGAGGAGGGACCTTGACCTGAGTTAGTATTCCTTTTCCATTGCTCCGTTCACCTGCCTCTGAACCTGCAACAAGTCACTAGGGCTTGAATAGTCCAGTGACCCTCTAACGATCAAGTTAGATCTCAGAGGAGGATATAGATCTAGGGTTAGGAAAAGATGACATACCTCTTTAGGTTAGAGCTCTGAACTTGCAACAAGTCACTAGGGCTTGAATAGTCCAGTGACCCTTTGACGATCAAGTTAGATCTCAAAGGAGGATATAGATCTAGGGTTAGGGAAAGATGACATACATCTTTAGGTTAGAGTCCCTTCGTATTTATAGACCTAGGTTTGCTTGGCCTCCAAGTTAGCGCGTGAAGGATACACTCGGGTAACCGCCTCGGATGACATCACAGATGACGCACCGGAAGGCGGTTACGAAGCACATGGCCAGATCTTGCCTAGATGATCCTATCCGCCACGTATCGCTCTTGGTCCCCTCTTGTTATGCTACATTCTTTCAAGAGACCTTAACGGAATGCTTGCTTCGGTAATAAACGGAAGCATTAACAGGAGACTCGATACCGATCGAGTAAATAGAAGGATATAAGACGTGGCCCACCTGTGCTGTCCTACGGACCGTACCAACATGAGACTTCGGTTAACGGTGGTCCGATAAGGCTACCGAGGCCGTAACCGAAGCCACCACATATAGGAAAGAATCTTTACTGTATAAAATTATTGCGTTCTTTACTGAGCAGCCCATGCATTTTCCTTATGATTTAATTTTTTCTATTCTAAGTGATAGTTGAATTGACTATGTAGTTGAATTGACAATGCATGGTTGAATATCCCCTCATTTACACTACATTTCATACGAGCCTATTCCGGATTACATAAAAATTTATAAAAATACTCATAGATTTTAAAATATTATTTTATAGAATCCTATAAAAAATCAATTCCAACAAATATTTATGAATATTATTTTTGGATTCGTAGGGGCAAATTGCGCAGTTGAGCAGTTTCGTAACTACAGATTGAGAAATGATACTTACGGATATTGCATGTTGAGCTGATTTTTTTACGGGACTCTATAAAACAAAATTGTGAAGTTGAGCAATTTCGCCACTACGGATTGAGAAATGATACTTACGGATATTTGCATGTTGAGCTGATTTTTTTACGGGACTCCATAAAATGAAATTGTGCAATTGAGCAGTTTCGACACTACGGATTGAGAAATGATACTTATGAATGTTTGCATGTTGAGCTGATTTTTTTATAGAGCTCAATAAAATAATATTTTAAAATTTATGATTGTTTTTTCTGAATTTTGCGCGAGACCTTAAGGTGGGCCCCACATAAATAGGCGTTTTTTTCTAGCTGCTAGGGTACGAGTTATATCCAGCAGTCAAGGGATATTGCGTGGGTGTCAGAAAAACAATCGTTAAACGCGTTCTCCTTGAATCTTGGGTTTGCTAATTGACTGTGAGAATGTGACGTGCTCTTTGGATCTTGGACTTGCTAATTATTGCAATTGGTGGAACGTGGAAGCATCAACCAAACTTCAACTTCAACAAGTTTTTACCCCACTTCGTTCCGAAGGTTTGTGGAAAGCTTGAGGAGTCAAGGCAACGGCAATTAAATGTTAGGTGTGGTGAACGATGAGTCAGCAAGGAGTTTTTAGGGCGATTTGTGGGGATTTAGAATCGCAGGATAAAATTACTTATAACCGCACAAGTTAATTATAGTATTTGATTCATTCTTGTGATTTTTATCCGTTTTTTGGAACCGGTGATCATCTTTTATTCTTCGTTCCTATTACTGCTTGATTATTGGCTTGGTAGCAAAACAAGAATTTCAAGTAGTAGTAGTTTTATTTGAGATTTCATTTGCATGTACACCCAATCTGCTACATTGTCAACATTTTTTTCGATAACTATAGGTGTTCGAACCAATTTTTACGTACCTTGACTAATTAATCTTGGAAAACCTATCCAATCGCCAATATTTATTGGGACCTCATTTAAAAGAACTAATACCGAAAGTGTTGATATACCACCTAAGAGGTTTATTATTCCAAACAAAAGGAGGAGGAGGAGGATCTAATTAATTTAAGGTATGAGTATATATATCGAGCCCTGTCCCCTCTCCCAACGAGAAATGAGGAGAATTGTAAGTATTATGCAGTTTTATAATTTTTGTTGCGCTATTCATAGTGATATAATGATACTTCGTGAACATATATGTTAAAAAATATAACAAATAAAAGAATAATAGAGCTCGATCCTCTTAGTTAATCACATTTGATAGTAATGAAATCAAAAAATACTAAAAAATAAATATTGAACATATATATATCGGGGCGGTTTCGGAGACACCAAAAAAAACACCTAAAAAAATACCTCGTAGTTCCTGATCAAATTTTGATGATCTGAGCCGTTCAATGTAATCAGAACGTGATTTTAAGGGTACCCTTAAGAAATCAGCAAAAAAAAATGACCGGGAAGGACTTGATCCGAACAGTTTCGAATAGTTTTTTATTGAACGGTTCAAATAAAAACTGCTCAAATCAAACCTTTTCCGGTCCTTTTTTTTGGCTAATTTCTCGCGGGCACCCTTAAAATCACATTCTGCACACATTGAACGGTTTGGATCATAAAAATTTGATCGGGAACTATGAGATTGAGATTATGGGTGTTTTTTTAGGGTGTCCCTTGAACCATTCCATATATCGGTTATATAATAGATATTCCCAATATATTTTGAAAAGTATGTCTAGTGTAATTGGGCAAATGCTCGATCACGCGCTAGGGTGTGATTAGTTGAAAGGCCCAGGTTCAAAACCCAGAACGCGCAAGAAGTGAAATTTTTTACCACATTGAAACAGAATTAGCGACAAATTTTTATTTTTGGCGACAAAATAATTTGTCACCAATTGGTAACAATTGTCGACGGAATTTTTCGTCGCCAAATTGCTACATTTGGTCGCCAATTGTCAACTTTTGGCGAAAAAAATTTTCTGTCGCCAAAATGAAAAATCGGCAACGAATTTATTTTTTCATCACTGAGCTCTTTCGCGACCAACCTTCACTGGCGTATTTTTTTGTTGCCAATTTATTTGGCGACAAAATCTAACCCTTTGACGACGAAAATTTTTCGTCACCAATTACATGTTTTCTTGTAGTGATTGTTTGTAAATAAACCGGTAGAGCTTAGACAATTTCTAGCACACTGCTACAAATTTCTAGAGTCCCCACCGTCTCTTCGGGTGGTTTTTATGTATAATTTTTTGGTCTTGCTAGTTACATAACCGGCCGGTCCATGGAGTTTTTGCTTAACTATGTTGAACGGTAAATGGTAATACCAGACGAAACATTGATTTTCTTGAAAATGTTCATCAACAGAACTCCTAATTAATATCAACCCCAAGGGGTTTGGCCAAGTGTGCATGAGAAAGTTAATTTCCTCAATGAGGTCGTATGTTGGAATTTTACAGAGATCAAACATTCAAAACCTTAAGGCCACTAAAGAAATTTTTTTTATCGTTAACTTCAAGACTCCGGAATTGGTCGGGCTGAGCACAAGCTGACCCGAACGTCAAGTTATCAAAAAAGAATGAACTGCTAATGTCGGGCATATGGTACGATTCGGATAAAAATTGAGGCCTCTTGCGTGTTTGCCATAACTCAATTACTATTAAGTACTAAAAATTGAGATCTCTTGCGGGTTTTGACATAACTCTACTAATTAAGTACTAAAAATTGAGATTTCTTGCGGGTTTGACATAAAAATTGAGATGTCTTGCGGGTTTGACATAACTCTAATGTTGTGCCCATTGAAAATTGAGATTTCTTGCGGGTTTTGAGTATAAATTTTTTTATAGGAAAAAAAATTTATTAAAAAAACTTTATAAGGATACATGAAATTGGGGGAGAGGGATGGGAATTCAACTAATTAAAAGTTGGACAGAAAAAAAAAAAACAGCCAATGGAACCAAGCCCAATACACCCAAACGGCAAAGCACAAAGACACCTTTTTTTTCTTTGAACGGTGGAAAAAAGGAATATTATTGATAGAGATAATGGAGTACAACATATCAAGGGCAAGAAAAGATAGCTAGCATCACAACGAGAAAGTAACCTCCCATTTATGTTGGCACCCTACCCCACGACAATCATAAGCTATTCAAGCACAAAGACACCTAAAGAGCAAAGCCCAACCCAAAGAGCCAAAACCAAACCCTAAACAAAACAGCAAACCAGTCACCGCCACACGCCTAAAGCCCAGCCACCTCAACCATCAGTGGCAACCAGCCACTGTCCAAGACGCTCATTGTGACCGTGTACAGGCCCCACAAGACGACGACATTAGCGGGTTGTGCTACCGCGATTTCCGGGAGATGACAGACCCCAAGTCAAGCCCACCGAGAAACTACCAAACCGGCCATCACATACGGTTGAGATCCAGCACCTGAGCATATCCATTTGCCACTATTGACCGCTACCCCGATGCCACCCAAGACACTATAACACCCCAACACCACCGAATTGGAAACGCCCAAGGTCATGACGAGCAAAACAATACACGTGCAACATGTTGTTAGGCCTGTAACGATCACACCCGGGTGTTGCCAAAATTCTTGTTCTCTTTCCAATCGATGGAGAATCGACAGGAAATCGTATCTAAGCTTGCTGGAATGTGAGTGTGAAAAGTGGAGTTTGGTTCCTTGCCGTATTTCAGGACTTCTTTGGAAACAAACAATGAAGTGGATGAAGTATGGAAAAAGATTAACAAAATGGACTTTATTAACCCTCGAAGTAGAAGAACAATCAATCGAGATGATTGAGTAAATAATTACAAGTTAACTCTACTCCTAGAAAAGAAAAGATAAAAGCCTGATTGGCGTTGTTTGTGTGTCCTTGAAACTGCTACTAACTTGTACTTAAATAGGCCTCCTTCAATTTGAATTCAAATCTTCCCTTCAAAGTAGCAGTTGGAACTCCTTCAAATTCTGGCGAAGTACCTTCTTCAACTGCCGATCGTGCCCACGTCTGGAAAACTGTTTTGTTAATTGTGGTTAACATCCTCTTTAATCGTGGAATCATGGGACTTAATTCCCTTTGACATCTATCACCTGATCGACGGACCAAAGGACCATAAAAATACGCCACGTGTTGGCCAATCGACGGACAAGACTTTTTATAGTTTCATCATCGATTCACTTCCATTCTAAATAATTAAGGTGAGTCCATTCTATTCTTTTATTTGTCCATATTTACCCTTGCCATGTGTCGCCCGATCGACGGATAAAAGGAAATCTCAATTATGATACAAACACCGGGAGCAAATCGGTGGGTGATCTTGCGGCCAACCTCCCCTGCCTCCGCCCTACCTAGCCATTATAACTACCGAAAACTGCCAAGACAGTAACAGACGGGCAAAACAGAGGCAGAAGGAGGCACAAACATGGAGAAGGAGACGACGGAGAAAAAGAAAGAGAAATGGGAGGAAAAAAGAAGGGAGGAGAAAGAGAGAGATCAGAGAAGAGAGGGAAATCAGGCCTTTCCCCTCCCGCCGCCCCATTGGGTTAGAAACCCTAGGAGGGGAGGGGAGGAGAAGAAGAAAGCAGTTGTGGCTAGGGTCGATAAAAATTGATGATTATGTATTGTTGGTTCGTCTCAATGTTAGGTATCGAAAAAGTACAAAAATTATATTTTTTTTAAATTATGATTTTTACACAAGTATTTTTGAAAATATCCAAGAAAAACTATTTTTATGAATTTTTCGTTTTTTGACAATGAGGTTTGACCATTAACTTTGAGTTGTAACAAAGTCTCACTTCATATATTAGGACAAAAATGAATCCATTGAACATGAATAAAATAACCATTTTGAAGAAATCTTATTAGGGACTCCATTGAAGATCGAATTGAAACCTAACCAGTGAACAAGAACCCTATTGTGGTTGTCATGAATCATGAACATCAAATTGCTAATGTAGGCAAGCCTTCGACTCTCTTTAATTACAACTTTTCTTGGATTTCATAAGTTTGACTTCCAAGTAGATCACTTTCAGGACGCATAAAGGAATGACAATTTCACTCGAAACCAACTTGTACTTCGTGATTTGACCGCCCTTGCAAGGATGATTATTTTTAAGTTCTTCTTATTCGCTTGTCGATTTTGGGTTTAAAATTTAACTACCAGGGCAATTTCGTTTAGGATTTGGCATGCAGAATTACCCGAATCTAATCGAACCGAATTGAATAATGTCCTAGGACTTCTAAATTACCATTTATAAACTGACGGTATATACCTTTTTTTTTTTATATACCCAATATTGTAATTTCTTTTTCCAATTTGTATAGTACTGTAAACTGAAGGTGATGTTTGATGTCGATCAGCTTAGGCATGCATTGTTGATACTAACTGATTTTGATTCACATTTTTGTCGATCAGCTTAGGCATGCATTGTTGATACTAACTGATTTTGATTCACATTTTTCTTTTATTCTCTTGACGAGACAAATAAATAACTTAAAACCAATTTAAAAATGAAAAACTAACAAAAATACTTGTAACTTAAAAACTAATGAAAAACGATTGTAGAATATATATATATATAGAGGAATTTTCAAGTGAGGGATCCCTCATTTTGTTAAAATGAGGGACTTTCATTTCCCGATTAAATTTTGAAAATCCGAACCGTTCAATGTGTGCAGAACGTAATTTTAAGGGTCCCCGCGAGAAATAAGCAAAACAAATGACCGGGAAGGGCGTCATCCGAGCAGTTTTTTTTGAACCATTCAATGAAAACTGCTCGGATGAAGCTCTTCCCGGTCATTTTTTTTGCTGATTTCTCACGGAGACCCTTAAAATCACGTTCTGATCACTTTGAGCGGCTCGGATCATCGAAATTCAATCGGGAAGGGGAGTCCCTCATTTTAATAAAATGAAGGATCCCTCACCGGAACCTAACTCAATATATAGATATATATATATAAAAGTTAGACCAATTCCATTCCACAAAAAAGGATGAACTTGATACCTGAATTTTACAAAAGAAAAGAAAAGGGTAAGGGTGGTGACCCTATTAGTCAATATCCTTTAAAATGTCATGCTTTCCTCCCGTTTTAATTTTTCACAGTGCGCTTTCGTTCTTCTTGACTAATATATGGAGTAGCCTATTTGTACTTCAATATCATATTTTAAAAAATATGATATTTTATATTCTGTTGAATAAGTGGACCAATTTTGCTTAACTGAGTTTCATTGAGTGTTTTCTTGGTTAACATCTTGCCAATCTCAGATTTGACCTCGTATTATCACATGAACCTTTGTTTTTAGCTTGCATGTCAAGGGATATAATGCCGTCTAATACTTGTTTTCTTTAGTCTTTGTATTCAAAGATTATTAATCTTTCTTTTACCATTCAAATATTATTATTTTTGCTTAACTGAGTCGAAAATCTAGAATATTCCCTCCCGAGGAAAAAGTATGTATATATATATATATATATATATATATATATATATATATGTGTGTGTGTGTGTGTGCGTGTGTGTACGTCTACTTTACTTCCCTATCGTATTACTTCTTTTTTTTTTTGACAAAAGTGAGAAGTACTGCATTGATAAAGCCCAACAGCACTTACACAACGAAATTCATTGCCAATAACTTGGACAAAGTCAAACTAATCATTTAACCGATACATAACGAGAAAGAATGAGGCAATTGATGTCTTTCATCCCCAACCCTGGCATTGCCTGATGCATATTCTGTTGAGCGAAAGATTCATATATCTTATAGCAGTCTCAAAAAGAGATACATTGCTAGTCAAGAAAAAAAGACAACAAGAACACAGACGATTAAATGAACTTCAACCAGAAATGAACACACTAATGAATTTATAGCAAACCATCAATAGATGCATACTAATATTCTCGAGCCCGAACAGTAAACAAATCGCCCAAAGGCGAACTTTATTTCTCTCATAAGGAAAGACAAAACTCCCAAAGAAAAACAAAACTCCCCCAGATCTTGCTCTAAATTCAGCCGCCAAAAACTGCTGAACGGATCGCAATCCTCACTGCCTCCACCGATGCTACCACAAGGGCTCCAGTGACGGATTACATGAGGACAAATGACTCCAGTGACGGCGGAGCCCGCCGAACAGAAAGGGTCAGATCTGCAAGAGGAGAAAACGAAAAAAAAAAATCATAAGAAAGAGAGGGAGGACAGAGGAGAGTGGAGAAGGGAGAACGGATGGAGGAGGAGGAGGAGCCCGGGGAAGAGGGAGAGGGGCACCTCCCCCCAATAGAAAAGCAAGGCTGTTGAGACTTCTCAAAATTGCCTCAGTGCTCTCAAAAGTCAAAACCCTATAGGATTACATGAAAACGTGTGGTTTGTACCAAAAATAATAAACGAAAACGTGTGGTAAAAAACTACTTGCCAACCAACAACCACAATTTTAAATCCCTTAACTTAGGTTAAGTCACTTGGCTTACATCACAACCACCACAATTACTTTTGATCTAAACAAAAGATTCTCCAAAAGTAACAACAAATTGCCCCTCTATACCAATCCGTCCGTCGGTCCGTCTTTGTACACTCAAATCATGTGTGGATTTAAAAAAAAAATTAAAAGAATTTTCAACCAGAATAGATGCGCAAAACAAATTGGGCGCAGAGAATTTGAACTTGAACAAATGATGGATCACTTAAAAAGGAATGCATTACTTGGAGATTTTTTGCTGGATTAAATGTCGTCCCATTTTTAAGTTCATCTTGACTGAGGAATCAAATATTTAAGTTCTCGACCAACCATCAACTACTAGCAGAGCTAGGATCTTTATTTTAAAGGCGAACAGACAAATAGAATTTGTTATCGATAATTAGTATACACTCTCATTATTTAATAGTACGTTTTTCCATGTATATATGGTACATTAATTATGTAAATTCTCAGGGATTAAAGTACTCCTATCTAGTAGGCAATTAATGAGAAGGTTGAGCATGATATTTAATTTTATTGCGTACTACTAATATATATATATATATATATATATATATATATATATATATATATATATATATATATATATATATATATATATATATATATATTTGGGTAATATAAGGGGTCCTAAACCAGCTTGTGTGCATCTCGGACAAATCCCTACAGCCCCTCCCACATCCATTTTACATGCTTACGTGTGGGATGAGGTGGCTCAAGATCGAGTTGTTGGCAAGGAAAATCAAACCTAAGACCTCATAATAGAGCAAACAACTAAGTTCAGGTCAAGACCACTTGGCCAACTGCTTGGAATTATTGCATGTGTACTAATTTGAATACTGTGTGAATTCATAAGCATCGTTTTATCTAGACTAGAAGCTCTTCTAGATAGTTGGGTGGGATTGGGAAATTTTATAGTGCAAGGTCTTGCAAGGCACTCTGTAGAGCGCACATAGGCCACAATCTTAACAATGAATGGTGGAGATATGATTTTTAATTATGATTGGTAAGAATCATTTATTACCGGTCATAATTGATTTTTATGTGAACCATTGATTGATGAGATCGACGACTGTGTGCCACCCTACACGTGCACTATACAAGAATGAACTACATCACCCCTGGATCTAGTTGGGTGAAGGTTTTTTTCATATACTTATTTTGCCCACAGGGTTGAATGAGTAGTTTTTAATTTAATTTGATCATATTTTCTAGTTTTTTGATAAACGGGCCAATATTGTGGAAAACAGACCAAATTTTTTTATTAAGAATTTTCTAGTTTTTCAAATAAATACTTATTTTTTGAATTAAAAGTAATGTATTACTCCCTCCGTTCATTTTCAAGTGTCCCGCTTCGTAACTCCAATTTATTAAGAAAATATCATCATTACTCATTTCACCTCAACTTTCCCTACTTACCCTCTATGGAGACATCATCATTATATTTTTTCTCACTAACTTTTCAAAATGAAATATATTTTTAGGGGCAAAATGAAAAATGTACCAACTTTTACCCATTAACTTTAGAAAATGAACACTTATTAAGGGACAGCCTAAAATGAAATACTGAACGTATGAGAGAATGACCAATCCCGTAAAACAGAAAATAAATATTTAAAAAATAAGATCTTTAGCCGAGTGGAGCCTTAGTTCTAAAACTATCAATTCTACCTATTTCGTCCTCAGACTATCACATTGCAAACTATATTGTCCAATTCTGTTTTGCCATCCACCAATTTGCCATCCACCAATTTGGACGGCAAAGTGATCACATGACATCTTCCCCCACCAATGTGAGAGCAAAATCGGAATTACACCACTCACGAGCCATCTGGCGCCAAACCAAATGAGTTTCCCTCCAATTTGTGCTATATATACAAACATAGAGCTTCAAATGAACCAGCAGCTTGTAAGCTCGACTTGTTTACACTTGGCTCGGCTCAGCTCGTTTACTGGTTGAACTCGAGCTTGAGTTTTTGGCTCATTTAGTAAACAAGCCAAGGCTCGGCTTATTCGACAAAAACTCAACTAGTTAAGGAAGGCTCAACTTGATTAAAAAGGTTCGTTTAGTAAATGATTAAGCTCAGCTCATTAAGAGCTTGGCTCATTAAGACTCGAGCCAAGTTTGAGCTCAAATTTTTGGCTCGTTTAATAAACGAGCTGAGTTCGAGCTCGACAAAGCTCGGCTTGTCGTTTATAGCCCTATGCACGCACATAAATTTAAAAACAGAGTATTCTTCTGCCTCTTCCTCTACCCTCATATTGCATCTCTCTTCCTCTTCGACTTCAACCCTCCCCAGCCTTGGCCAAGCCCTACTCTTCATCTTCCACTTCAAGCACCCAGAATGAATGATTGAAAAGTGTGGAACCACACATTACACCCACTGCAATAACCCATTTACTAAAATAGACCTGGTACCACTATTCATATAAAAATTCGAAAATAGTGCATTAGCCCCGTTCCAAAATAGGAAATAAGTCTTTATTTTTTAAGAAGGCAATTTTAAGCTAAAAAATAATAGATTTACTGAAATATAAAAATATGCAATATAGATCTTGTTTGAAAGATATCAATGAGATCATTTACACCGTGCAAAAAAAATCAAAAAATTATTTTTTATTTATATTATTTTTGAGTTTGAAAATATGAAATAAGTACATATTTTTTAAGAAAGTATTCTGAAACGGGGGTAATCATGAAGTGATGATGATACTGCATCAAATATATCAAAAATAAATAGGACCTAATCTCATCAGTTAAAACAAATGAGTTTTCAACCCCAGATTGAGACTGACACCTCCTGTGGAGTGACTCCACTATCATCTACCAACAGGAATTTCGGTTAGTGAGATTAAAAAATAATAATTTCTATCCAGCTAGTAATCTAAAATGTATCTATATTAACAAGTTAATTAGAAGGTACATATACACTGACAAATCTATGTTTGCTTTATAACTGGTCCCATCCGCCATCCTAAGGGGCCCAATGTTTGGATACTAGCTCTAAATTTGTCGTTCAAGATTACGTTGTGGATATGTAATGGCTCCTGCTTAGAAATTCGACAATAGTTTTGTCGCTTTTAGGGTCTGGCTGTTTTTTTGTATCGTTGTTTTCAGATGGTTATTAATAGTTGTTGTATGGCTTGATCTGTATTAGGGTGGTTATTTGTAGATGTCGTACGGCTTGTTTGAATGAGTTGAATGGATATGCTTAATTTTTCCATGAAAAAAAAAAAGACTACAAAGTACAAACTATCGTTGAATGGGTATGCTTAATTTTTCCATGGAAAAAAAAAAAGACTACAAAGTACAAACTATCAAATGTCTGTGTGAGAAATTGGGTAGTTATTTGTAGATGTCGTATGGCTTTGTTTGAATGAATTGAATAAGTATGTTTTTTCCATGGAAAAAAAAGGAAAAATGATATTGGCACTCCAAAAATTGATGCAGGCACTCCAAAAAATAAAAGAAAGTGACTTTGGAGTTACACTGATTTTAGAGTGCCTGCATCAATTTTTGAAGTGTCAATATCATTTAAAAAAAAGACTACAAACTATCAAATGTCCATGCGAGGATTGAAAGCTCACTATTCCGTTTGACTAAAAAAAAGAGAGAAATCAAAGCTCATGTGAGCCCATTGGTCATCTAACATCCGGTAAGGAAAACAAAGTCTATAAATAGCAATACCTCTTGGATTTCGATTTACTTCCTTAATTTCAGCTCTCACTCGTCCAGATTTCTACACTACACAACAGGTTCCACTTTATTCCCATCTCTCTCTCTCTCTCTCACCCCAGAATTCTCTCTAAACTTTTTCCAATTTTTCAAAAAATGGGAAGATTGGATCGAGCTCCAACATATATTGGATTGAGCTAATTTTTCTCGAGACCTACTGAGTTTTGTTTCTAAAATTATAAAACGGCCGGATCAACCGTGCAAGGCCCGGAGTGGGCCCCGCACGACGGCGTGCAGTGGCCTAATCATTTCTGCAAATTATATCCGGTACCAAATTTCCAAACTAACGCCGGATATATACATATCCGGCATCTGCTTATATCCCCACCCTTTAACGTCTACCAAACATTATGTTAGAAGCATACCTACTGGCTACTGCATTTTGGAAAACGATTTATGTAGCTCAAGATCTTTCTTTAGTTTATTTTTTTTTAATTTGTAAGCGGTCTGGGTTAACTTGCGCGCATATCGATTAATTTCAGGACTCTGAAATTAATGACTGGGCAAACCCTCCAGTGACACCATTAATGTTTGGAGATTCGAGCATATATAGGACCTACGACAAATACTTATTTGTTTTATCATGCTCATTCCCATTTAGTGAAACCCTAGGTTATGTAGCTCAAGATCTCTTCTGTACGAAGAATATATTGCAAAGTATGTACCCATGCTAGGATCCTATAAATCTTGGGATGTTAGAATTGAGATTATTTTTCTTTCTAATAATAACTGAAGTGTATGCGCCAGCTTACAACTTCTTGTAAAACAGTATCATTATGGCGGCGTTGCCCCAGGATGATCTGACACGATCCTCGAGCAGTCGCCGGAGTTTTGCGTCAACAAACAGGGGGAACTGCGCGTCAGCGAGTATCCGGGAAGCATGGCGAGGGCAGCCGGAGGTGTTCAGCCGCACGACGAGCCAAAGGGAGCGAGAAGACGACGAGGAGAATCTCCGGTGGGCAGCGATCAACCGGCTCCCGACGTATGACAGGTTGAGGAAGGGGATGCTAAATAGAGTGCTGGACAACGAGGAAATCGTGCAAGGTGAGGTGGATGTAACTAAGCTAGGAAATCAGGACAAGAAGCTGTTGATGGATAGTGTACTCAAGACTGCGGAAGAAGGTAACGAGAGGTTTCTTCAACGATTGAGGGACCGGACTGATAGGTAAACACTCTCTCTCTCTCTCTCTCTCTCTCTCTCTCTCTCTCTCTCTCTCTCTCTCCTGTGCCATGCATGCTGGAACCTAAAATCAAGACACATTTACGTGGTTGGGATTGAAAAATGTAAATTACGCTACTGCATGATAGAAGAAAATTAGTTTCTCGTTACTAATTTTGACGTATTAGGCTCCGTTTGTTTGGGCGTAAAATATTTTCCAATAAAATGATTTATCTATTTTTTAGTGTTTGGTTGTATAAAAAATGAGAAAAACATTTTACATGTAAAATATTTTTCATTAATTGGATGAAAATGACTTACCCTTAAATTCTCCGTAAGTTATTTTCCAAAATGAACCCGCTTCCTTTTACTGCAATTCTCACTACTCAGTTTTCTCGATCGTCAGTCCTTACTCACGTTCAATTCCTTTATTCTCAAATCTCTCTCTCGCCGATCAAAACTCTCTCTCTCTCTACACTATTTTGTCAATTTCTGAAAATATTTTTCAAGTCATACCAACCAAACACCGAAAAATAAAAATTTGAAGTTTGTTTTCTTATAAAACATTTTGCATGTAAAATATTTTACATCGAAACAAACGGAGCCTAGTCTGCTAAATTGTGTAATTTGTTAGTATTTGCGACCATTAATGTAATACCCATCTCAGACGTTCGGTGTTTTAATTCGCGTTTTAATTTGAGAGTTGGAACACAAGTGGGCTCGTGGTTTCACTTGCATGTGATAATCTTACTTTGGGCTTAATCAAGAGAAATATCTCCCTTGCTCTATCTTGTTTTCCTTCAATTCGGTCGAGAGAGAGAGGAGAAAAAGAGATGAGAAGGGGATTTGCTAGGGGATGATCATTCTTTCCTACAATTGAAGTCTTAACATGGTAATTCATGCTTTCTTGTACTTGAATTCATGTTTTAATTATTGAGTTACGTGCTTAATTGATGGATTTAGCATGTACTGGTTCCAATAGAAGTAGAACTTGAGTTTTGAGGAGAACTTTACTTGAATCCCAAGGATTTGGTGCTTAGAACATACTTTGATTCATGAATTTGTTAGTTCTTGCTAACTCTCCATTATGTATGAGTTTTGGTAGGATTTTGTAAAGTTTTGATGTTGTTTTGATAAAGTTTGGATGGGTTTTAGGGTGTGGAGGTGCAGGGTGTCTGAACTAAGTTTTTCTGTCGAAACTCAGTTGTTATCGATACCCTCACGTCTGGAGACATTTTGAACCAGTTGGTATCGATACTATATTGGGTGGTATCGATACCAATGACACAGATTTTTCTGAAACTTCAAACGGGCATAACTTTTTCATCCGGACTCCGTTTTTAGCAAATTTTATATCGAAATTCATGTACCGAAAGTCTACTTTCTAATGGTGGTGGTCTCTTGATTTGGTTCTAAATCAATAAGAAGTTATGGCCAAAATACGACAGCTAGTCATAAGCTTACAAACCGATTTTAAGAGTTAAGTCGTGTTTGTACTTTGTGCTTGTCTTGGGACACTTCTAGGTCTTAAGATGAACATGTTTGTATTCGTTAGACATCGTTTAATTCATTGATGGATTTTTAGTTGCATATTGAGCATTGGTTTACGTACACGTGTAAGTGTTCAATAGCTGATATGGTTAGCTTGTGGCTAAGTGGCAAGCTGGGCAATTGGGAGGTGCCGAAACAGTAAGTTTTGCATAACTCGATCGATATAAATGTGAGTGTGTCTGATATGATTTTTCTCAGTAAGATATTGCTGTGGTGGTGAGTGTATATCTTGTTAATCGTGGTTTAGCTATTGTTGTGGATATACACGGTGGAGATTGCATATTATGCTATTGTTGTTTAGCTGTTGACATATTGTGTATGTTTACGTGTGAGGCACTCATGACATAAGTCATATCGATTATTTAACGGTGGTTGGGAGCATGGTATGTGGGACACGAGGTTTGGCCGTTGATATGTATGTTTAATGAATATGCATGTTGATGGATGTTGATTGTACCGCCGAAGGTTGGTTTGTGAGGCATACCCTATCATTTGTCATGCCGACTAATTATCGGTGGATGGGAGCATGGTATGTGGGACACCTCTTCTGGGGTACATGGGAATGTGGCAAACATGCCATTGCATATTGTGTGATTTACATTCATGCTTATATTTATTCGGTTATATATGTTGGTTGTTTGTTAGATATTATTGTTGAATATTATTGCTGTGTTAGGAAAACGTGGTGGGTATAACTGTTATATACATTTGAGTATTTCAGTTATGTTGGTGAATTCATATTCATGTTAATATTCCTTCAGATATTGTAATATATGGTTGAGCAATTCTATATCTCAAACACTCTGGCTTTCCTTCTTGGACTGTCAGGTAGCAGGTAGCTTGGAGTGGGTCCACTACCGATCAACGTATTGAGGAGTAATTGAGCTAGCTTTGGATGATGTGGATGGTCAAGTAGATTGTGGGTAGTTAATTAAGAAGCTAATTTATATTAGTTGTAATTAAGTTGTCGGTAGATATGTTGAAATATAGAATTTTTAAAGTATTGTATCCGAGGTTGTGGTTGAATGGTAGGTACATTGACACTAGGGCTGTCCACCAAACCCACCCACCCGACCCGACCCGACCCGAAAATACATGCAACAGACGGGTCTGATTACTCTTTCGGGTCGGGTTCGGGCCTGTTTAGTCAGATTTCGTGATATGTTAGTCGGGTGTCGGGTGCACCATATAATTACTCGGGTGACCCGACTCGACCGAGAAATCGTGTATAAAAGGAAAAAAAAGCCCTAGATCTATTACAGCTCCCAAATTCCTCTGTTACTCCTCCTGTCTCCTCCCTTCTGCTCCTCGTTTTCTCTCTCTCCCACAGCCCCCAAATTCCCACCAGCCACCACCACCAGTCCACCGCCACTCCTCCTTCTGCCGATCGACCCACCAGCCACTGTGGTACATCTCTCCTCTCTCTTTCTCTCGATCGATCTTGAACTCTCCCGTCCTTCTCTCTCTCCCTCTCTCTCCCGTTCATCTCTCTCTCCTCTCTCCCGTTCATCTCTCTCACTCTCCCTCCCTCTGTAGGAATGCTAAGGTTTCAGAGTTGAAAGCATTTTCTGTCAAGGAAGCCATGGAAAATCTTTGGTTCGTGATCTTGTTTTCAAGGAATCAAAAGAAACCATTGACAAGCTGTATTATGTAATCAGTGAACAATTTCTGGGTTGTATGTAATCAGTGAACCATTTCTGTTCAAATCTGATCTCATCTCTCTCTCTCTCTCTCTCTTCTTCGATCTGTTTGTTTGAAGCCAGTTCCAAATCCGACCGAACCTGACAAATTTAATCCGAGTGCATTTCGGTCGGAGCCCGACGAGAGTTTCGGTCGGGCTCGGGTGGACATTTTGGTAATCCGAAAAAAATCGGGTCGGGTCCAACCCGACCCGAATCCGACCAAATCCGACCCGTGGACAGCCCTAGTTGACACTTCTATGTTTTTAAAATGAGAAGTTTTCCGCTGGATGTTTATTAGGTAAGGATAGCATTCGGGGCTTTCGGGGTGGATATGGGAAATTCCGTACCGATCCCCGAAACCGAAGGCTACCCATATCCACTCTGATACCTGAACATAGAGAAGAGAAATAAACCATAACTGAACCAAACAGGGTTCGGGTAATCACCGAACCGATTGGATACCCGAACCAAACACAGAGAAAGAGGGAGAGAGACCATCGAGAACCCATTAATTTCAGATTACATGAAAACCACCAAGTCATGTACGCAATTAAGTATTAGAAATCTGGAAAATTTAAGGGAGAATATCGAGTAATTATTTAGAACAGATCATACAACCATGAACAGAAACAACTCGAGATGATTCTTCATCACCACAACCACAGCAAAGAACAATAGCAGCCACCAACAAAAGCTCTTCCATCGTAGCTACCAACAACAGCTCTTCAATATCCTTGATCGCCGACAACCGCAAGAGGAGTGATGAAGATCGACGGCGACTCAGCGAGAGGGGTGAGGATGACCGATGGCGATCGAGAGGTGTACGATCAAAGTGGCAATGACAGGGGGTTGGGGTTGGGGTTGTGGTAGGATGTGTGTGTGAGAGAGAATCGCCTCACCGTGGAGGCTGAGGAGGCGTTTCCACTTTGGGTGCCATTTGCGGAGCGGGGCATGACAATTAATGTTGTCGACTGATCCCGACAAACAAACAAGTATTGAATTAATGTAAAAAATAGTATTCAACTACACAAACGTCGGAGAATCTTTAAGAAAATGGTGATCAAAGTGGGATTGCTAGACGGATGGCTGGAGAGGTAATAATGGCGGGATGGGTGACTAATAAATTGACTGTATACGGTGACATATCGCGACCCTTTTGGGGTGAATATGGATAAATTTCACCATGCTATTAGGATTTTTTAATCTTTCTAGATGGGAAAGGAAGATAAATTTAACCATGCTGCCTAATTTTGTAGTGTTTTTTCTTTTGCTATTTTTGTCGTCTTTTCTAAATTTTTACTAGATTCATGTTAAATTTGTTGGATTAATTACTCAATTCGACGATAGAAGTCTAAAAAGTGAAAAAATTATATACTTATGACAAAATGCCAAAAAAAATATTACTATAAACGAAAAAATTATTAATAAGCTGAGAGTGTTGTCTTGTATAAACTTTTATTCAATTTTGGTCAATATTTTTATTTTTTATTTTTTTTGCTGAGCGAATGATTAATCTAAAAAATACGATGAAAAGCTAAACAAACAAATTGTGTACAGATTTCGTAAAAAATGATGCAAGGAAAGAAGCGCATTACTACTTGGCGGGGGGGTTGCCGCCTCCGAGCTGTTCCCTGCGGGGCTAGTTCCCGTCCTGGAAGATAGATGGGGGGGGGTGGTGTGTTGGTGGGTTGCCTCCGTGCTGATCCCGCAGGGCTAGTTCCCGTCGGAGAGAGATAAAATCTAAGTTAATTATTCCCACAACGAACAAATTAAAACTATTTAAGTTGTTTACAAAGCGTGAAGGTAACAACCTACTATTGCCCAAGCTTGGTGGTGCGAGCCCGTAACTCGAGCTGCAGACTCTACCACGTCGGGGGGCACAAACGGCCCGAATTTGTTGGGTGAATGAAAAGTTAAATGATTGAATCGAACACCTATAAGTATCGGATTGAGCTAATTTTTCACGTCGACCCTCGACAAAATATACACTTAAAGAATTGCTTGGATTGTTTGTGTGCGAGCCATGATGGGCCCCACAACAGAATCTGTGCACGATTCATCAATGTGGGTAGCAACATTATTTTCTCTTTTTTTTATACCTTTGATTAATTCTCTGCTCTTCGTTTGATCCCCGCCTTCATCAATACTTTTTCCTCCCTACCTCTTCCACTGATCATATTTGAGTACCACACTTTGGATATCATCTTATGTGATCACCATGCAAACGCAACGTTTTAAGCTATAAGTATAGGATTAGGGCAAAAAATACATCAGAAAATTCCAATCCGGTCCCTTTTTTTTTTTGGTTTTCATGTGAACTTTTTGTAGCGCTATCCCATGCAACCCCCCTTTTAAAGATGCTTTTATTAGGAGTATTTTGCTATTTTGTGTAATTCTTGGGATGTGAATTATTGGGGGTGTGAATTCTTGGAGGTGTAAATTCAGCTTAGGGAATAATTATTATACGCAAGAGCCCAAAATCTCAAGTTCTAAACCGCTAACAAACTGCCATGCACACGCCGTGTACTTGACTATCGTTACCAAGTAATGCCTGTACATGCATGACCTCTTACGTAGGGGAAAATGATAGGAAACACGAACATTTTCCATGAAAGTGAACAAGAAATTGGGATGAACAACATTCATTCCAATTTCTTGTTGAATCTCAGCCGTTCATCCCAGTTTCTTGTTCACTTTCATGGAAAATGTTCATGTTTTCTACCATGAACATAGAACTAATCAAAAAAACCCTAAATGTTCATGTTTCTGAGAAATAAAACCAATCGAAAAACCCTAAATACCTGAAATAGTGGATGGAAGATCGCCCTAGCCCGTGATTGCAGGACAAAAAGGGCTCACTCATGAATCACAATATTGGGCGCCACTTCAAATGCAAACGGGATCGATCCCTCCCAAAAAGAAGCTCCGTTTCTTTACATTGCACGCCTCACAACCTCGAAGGACCTCATTACATCTAGAAAGATTAAGTGCTCCGCCGATATGTCAAAGTTCTAAAGTTATTATTGTATCTTAAAGAGGATTTTCAGTTTCTTGACAAACTTCCACTCCTCCTCCGACAGGTCGCCCTGTAAAAATTCACAGTTGAAGTGAGCAATGTAATGTAATCCTGGTGCAACAGAAATCCAATCAACATATAGAGTTTAATTATGCTTACCCGATAATTATCTCTAAGAACATCAATTGACTTCCTAGAAACACGGCTGACAAGCTCATCTTCAATGTCAAAATGCCTGCCAAACATCTTTTGCTGCTCCTCCGAATTGCTACCAACTATCTACAGGTGCAACAATAGACTGCCAATGAGGCTTATTCGGACTTATTCCATGATTTACAGTAATCGGCTAAGATAACAAACTGATATTTGCTAAGAGGACAAACCTGCTCAATATGATTTTAACAGCTAGAACAAAAGAACCGACCATAAGAACCATAAAAAAGGAGCTATGTAGCATGGACATGGACATGACATGCCAGGTCCAACCTCTAGAAGGGTGTAATGGCCGCCTAATGCCTAACTTTTTTTAGAGGCCTCTGAACCAAAAAAATAAAATTCCTGTGTCCTCACACTGTCAAAGACAAGGCTATTAATTAGTCCAGCTTAATCAGAATTCAATTCTGAAAGGGTTACAGCCCCTGATCAATAGAGCACCATCTTATCAAAAATCTCAAAATGAAATCTTCATTGCCCCAAGATCTATGCAAAAAATGTACAACGACATTGTACCAAAAGCCCAGAAAAAAAGTTCTGGCCCAAGTGCCTCGATGGTGCCATAAAAAAAAAGGTAAATGTGACAATGTCGTGAAAAAACAAAAGATCTCAATTTGCAATTTCGCTTTAGGCCTAGAATAGGTTTGAGCCATCTGTGGGACATGATAACACAAACTACTAAGAAAGTAGAACACAAACCTGGGGGAAACACACCGAGTAAATTAAATCTTCGCATGTAATGTAACATCATTAATTATTTAATTTCTCTTCCAAATATTTCTAGGAGTACTGAGGAGTACCCACGTCTGATAGAAACACTTTCTAAGAAAGTAGAACACCAGTATCGAAAGGACAGATCAAGTATACAACTTTATTTGCTTTCATGTATCTTTCAATATTTCCAGGAGTTCTGATACGTGTCCATGTTTGACATGGATACTGCTCCTACCTAAGAGGTCATGCATATACAGGCTTGGCTTGGCAAGGACAGTCAAGTACACAGCGTGTACAGAAGAATCAGAAAAACAATGCCACCAAATGCAGTACTCGATCATGATATCCGATGGCACATTATGACACAAATTGATCACACGGTAAGCATCAACAAATTTGTTGACGGCTGCTAAATCAATATCCAAGAAATTTTTGTTACTATCATAACAATCCCAATCAAAAGCAGCGAAGCTTGATGGTTATGATTTCTTTTAAGAGCACGCAATCAAGTTTATCAAAACTCCAAGTCTCCTATCATATATAGAATGCAGCAGTTTGCAATGCAATTGCTTAAGGTTACACAAGCGTAAACTATTTATTTAACCTAAAACCCCAAGACAAGGGCAGAGGAACAAGTAATCTCTGCAAGTGAAGAACAAACTTTCCTAATATAAGCCCCAAATCTCGAGCGTCAGCCTAAGTCACTAGAGTATTTAGGGTGGTAGGCCTGCTGAGGAACTCAATTGTAGGGTATTAAGGCTGAAATCAAAAGGTGTCTCTTCCCGTTACCGGATGTGAATGGTAACAGTAATAATAAATGACATCAGAAAGTGACTCTAGCAAACAAAAAGAATCAGTTATGATACAGTGACATCAATGAGCAAATTTATTAATTTATCATAATTCAAAAGACAGAACTATAACTGAAAGATAACAATTAAACTTGAAATGGAGGTAATTGACACTAATAAAAGACATCAGAAAGCGATTTCAGAAAAGTGAAAGTAATGCCATACACAAGCGAAATCATACAAAAGATCACTGGTAATCCTAGAATCGGTAATGTGAGTGGCACGATGAAAATTTTCATTTGAGAATAGAGATGACTAATGGTAAGAAACGACATTTGAAGTAATTTCAGCAAAAAAAAAAAAAGAACTATAATATAAGCGACTAAAATAACCAATGCAAAAGAATACGAGAGATCAATTGTCATGATCAAATGCAAAGGTGATTGACCATGTTACAGGGTCTTAGGTAGAACTCAACCCCTATTGAGGTGAGAGCACTCCCTCGCTAGTATAACTCCTTATCACTTTAGTACCCAGGGAATGTGAGACTTCGGTTCGCAGATATAACAGATTATTCGATTTCTTTTAATGTACATACAAAAATCCAAAAAACACTAAAAAAGAAGTATGTGTTGGACTCATACCTTAATGGACACCTCCTGGCCTTTCTTTGAATAATCAAGTGGCTTGCGGTTATTCTGAATGGATGCAATTCGACCAATATCAATGAACTCCCTCTGTGGTATACAAATTGGAGTTCCAACCTGTGTCATCCAGTTTAGACACGAGAATTTCATTTTCCTCTTGTTTAATGTGGCAGGAAGAAGGGGAAAGAGGTGCTAAGATATCATATGCGTAATATCTAATTGCTCTACGATCTACATAAACAGTAAAGGATCCTGTTGTGCAATATAGGAAGTCCTAAGTCAAGGCCCAAACAGCATAACATCATAGTTTAGAGAATGAAATTTATCCCATGTACATCAGCATCTCTCCAGGACATCTGTTTCAATTCTACGCTGATGCAAAGTGTGAAATGTCTATGTAAGCAAACATATAGAATCTTGTAAAGTTCTTATTTTTTTAATTGGCAAGTTATAAGGAAAATAGGTCCTTAATTTGGAGGCCTTTAGACTCTTTATGCAGAAAGTAGAAGGCAAGAACTCAGCAATTCCTGCAAGTGGAATAATGAAACACATTGGAGACGAAACAAATAAACAAGTGACAATAAAGTCTATGACCACAACTTGATACCTTAGCAATGCCTTTGAGAATCTCAACCCCCAAAATAATGGGGTCCTTCTTGTTATAAACGCAGTTCGGCATAATCTTGAGAAGACATGGGAAAACTGCCTCTTCAGCAGCTTCTTTCTTCTTTTCCTCCTTGAGATTGTCAATGTAGGCCTTAAACTGATCAAACAGGTGATAAATGATGTCAGCAATGAAAATCTTGACACCAGCTTCATCCGCAAGTTCCCAAGCCTCCGGCGTCACTTTAACATCAAAGGCCAAGATTGTAGCAAACTCCCTTTTCTTCTCAAGCATAACACTAGCTTTCATGACATCCTTCTTATGCACCGGGCCTATGCTGATAACACTGACGGGTATGCTTACAGCTGGGGACTTCAAAAACTCCAACAATGCTTCTAATGATCCTAGAGTAGAGGCCTGAACGCACACTCCCTCACCACTTTTATCAATCCTGCTCAATAATGACTGCACATCTTCCATGGCTGATTCCTTGATGTCTTCTAAATCATCATGAGGCCCCACCACATACAGACCAGTGCCAGCAATCGCATGCTCAAGGCCCTATTTTGTAATTTAAAAAAAAAAAAAACACAATGTATCCTGTCAACAGCTATTCACAAACCACCATGAAAATGGCTAAAAAAAATGAGAGAACGAATGTAGGTTAATAATCCTTGTGCTCCCGATTGTAAAAAGCATGCAACATCAGTTGGGGCTGTCTACCTATGTTTTACACTATAAAGATAGGCTTATTTGAGGAGCATGCAAAGTGTCAGAAGTCTTAGATGTGTGGTAACTGGCCAAACCTCCACAACTTGGGGTTTTTACTCCTATGGCCTCTCATATCATAGGAAGACAGCCGAGTGTTGAACAGATGAAGATAACATATAGGCAGAATGTTAGACCATAAAGAAGCAATCATATCCAGTTTAAGTTGGGCCAACCTCGTTCTGGTTTTCCTTTCCCCAACAAAATAAATTGAGCCTTTGCAAGAAGCAAGGGGAAAAAAGGTGACTTAAGCTAACACAACTTCTTTTTGGATATTAACATCACCTGTGCAGTAATCTTGATGCCCTGAGCAGCCTTGATTTCTTTGTGATGCAGATAGGTTCCCTGAAAGAAAACAACCACAGGTCATATACTTTATTGGAGAAAGCAACAAGAAGAATCTACCTCAAACTAGTGGATAAAACCAAAAGCACGGATAACATCTACCTAATATTGATCTCCATCATGTCATTATATGAGGATAAAATAAATCACCACATTGCTCTCCATCTCGTCCTTTCCAAGATCAACCTAATGGACGCATATTCCCTACCCTAGTATGCCGAACAATTTAGTTACAAGTTTTGCAAAACACCAATTACACTTGCGGATCTTTGACTTCGGACTCCAAAAAGTTGGCAGGAGAAAACGCCAAAATATCTTGGACGCTGTGTTCCTCTTCACCTTATTGCCACCCCTTACTACTTTATACTTCATCAATAATAACCTCACTACTCAAAAAACAGTCAGCTCTAAAATATTTAATCAAGTAAGAACATATACATGTCAAATCAGGAAGGAGAAGTTGCATCATAGCATAGCTATTTAGAGTAGGGTCATAACTCTATTCCACAGATATAGTTTCTCTTATGAGATGAGGTTGCATTCCATACCGATTTCTCCAATTCCATGTCCGTGCTAAGCTTCAGTCATTTTTTGCAGAGTGAGCTACCAGTTTTCCAATTGGATGCTACAAGTATTATTTACCCACTTCTTACGGCATTTGTAACATGGACTGGACTACCCAAACACTTATTTGTAAAACTCAATAACTACAACATAACAAGAACTCAACTTGCCAAACTGGGAAACCATCTGAACTGCTGACCATTAGACAGTGCTTGCTTACAGTACAGGTTCATATTGTAATTATTCGGAATGAAACAATAGCCAATGGACATTCCCTCTCAGTAATCAAATCTAATTTGCAATAGCTGTACTAGTCATAGCAGGAGTAGTGGATTTCCCTCTAACATCTTTCGACGAGCAAGCGAAGGGACTAACTAGTCATTAGGCACAAGAGTAGCGGAAACAAAGTCGTATTGAAAGGAGTGAGTGAATGGACTCACTAGCGATGGCACCATAGCACATAAAGCGAAGGTGACAGAGCATACGAGGCAGTGAGGGAACGACACAGATGAGAAATAGGGAGTGCACCGCTCGGGGAGCGGTGTGCTCTCGTTTTCGTTACTGTCCTTTACATGCTCCAAGTGAATTAAGGAAGTCAGTAGGTACCCAAGCTAGTAGTTCAAACCAAGCAAGCAAGGGTAGCCCAACAAAAGCGGTCTTTCCATCCGTCCATTCCTGACCTGAGTAAGTACTGGAGTAAGGAATGAAGGCTCTAACTCCTAACTAAGGAATGAGTTACGAACGAAGGAGTTAACCAAAAGAAGGAGCTAAACGAATCAAGTCAACCAAGAACGTAGTAAGAACCAGTACATTCTAGGAGTGTAATCATTTTCTATGACCATTTCTGTGTACTAAAACCTTGAGTAAATACCGGTTCATGTGTGATTCTGTGGTCTTTTAACGTGCCAACAAAGGAGATTATTTGAAGCATCAACCTGCTAGTGAGAAGACTAAATAGAATCTTTCCGGGTTGTCTTACAAGTCCGATTCATTGAAGCCTTGCGAGAAGTATAATAGATTCTGGTGCATAAACAAAAACTTTGGACACAAACATTCATCACAACTAAACGATGAAGAAGATAGATGGAAAGCAATATGCAATTATTACAGGTAAGTGACTCCCATGGCTATAGCAATTTCCCAGATTACTATGCTTCACAAGCTCTTTTCAAAACAAAACCATAGCCTCATATATCTTCTTAAGACCTTTATCAGAAAGAGAGTAACAGACTTGAAGTCCAAGTAAAATGTCAAAATCTTTTTAAGAGGGAAAATTTTCCTTCAAAAAAAATCTGCAAAAGTCTTACCTTGACTCGGAGTTCCTTCATTGGATGGGGAGTCAGTAATGCTCGAATTGTGGTGACAATGGGTCCCTGTCAATACTAAACATAACTGAGCTTTTGACAAAACCAATTGTTAGATCTTAGGAGTAAAGGGTTATTAATCTTGCCTTCATGCCACAAACAACAATTTGATCTCCTTCATGAAGCACACCATTAACTAACACCACATCAATTGTTGTCCCATGGCCTTCAACAACCTTAACCTCCAAAACCGTACACTGGCAAAGAGTTCCACACAGTCAGTTATTCACACGTTCCATACATCTTCGCATCCAATAAACCAAAAAGAAAGCAGCTGTGCTCTACGGAGGAAGGTGGCTGTACCTGCACTTCATTACTGTACATTAGTTTGTCGACCATTGTCTTCTGAGTCCATTGAACTAACAATAATAGTAAATCAGGAATGCCTTCGCCACTGTTGCATCCAAAAACTCAAAGAATCAGGACACTGTTGAGCAAATATCAGTTTTTCCCCCTTAATAGAGGGAAAAAGAACTTTGAACCAACCATTACCAGAACAGATCAAGAGTCTACCTGATTGCACTTGTGGGAACTATACTGAAAGTTTCCCCCATTTCCTTGTTTTTGTAATACAACTCAGTGTTCAATCCTTGTTCCTTGAACTGAGTAATAACCTGAAATAAATAGAAAACAATCTTAGCAAGGTCTACAATACATAGAGCTGAAACCGAAAGAAAGGGTGAGCGTATGTGACGTCAGTGAGCCTCCTATCAAATTCAAGTTGGACATCTTTGGCTTGCTGCTTCATTGTCTTAACAATTGGTGCATTCCGACAAGCTTTCCACCCATATAGTTGGTCCACCTGCAAGTTGTGGAATCTAAGAAGCAAATAAACATAATGGGTAATAAAGTCCAAGGCATTATGAACTCCAAGGAAACAAAGTGTAATCTCCACCTTATTCAATGCGACAATAAATTTCGTATTCCTCATTTTCAGAAGATTGAGTGATTCGATAGTCTGTGGTTTCAGACCATGCATTATGTCGACGACCAAAATTGCAATGTCACATAAACCTGAACCCCTAGACCTTAAATTATTGAACGATTCGTGTCCAGGGGTATCAATAACTAAAAGACCTGGGACCTTCAGCTTTGCATCAGCTTTCAGTTCCTTTGTTCTCTCCCGTATGTTCTCAGCTGGAAAATATGTTGCACCAATTTGTTGAGTAATCCCTCCAGCTTCACCTTCCTGAACATTAGTGCCTCTAATACAATCAAGGAGCTTGGTTTTTCCCGTATCAACATGGCCCATGATGCAGTAAATTGGGGATCGGAGGTTAGCTTCACTCTGGTTTGGCCAAGCATATGAATTTTGTGCTTCCTTCTTGCCTTTTGGTTCTTTCCTCTTATTTTTATCTGCCAACTCTGTGTCAGGTCGGCTTTTCTTACTTTCACCATCCAGAGATTTAACTGGTAAGGTTGTCGTAACTTTTGGGGCAAAAACTGGTGCCTTCGAAGTTGAAGCCTCTTTCTTAACCACCTGTTCAGGCTCAAAGTCATCCTCTTCATTGGCAAAGGCAGCATCATCCCAACTCTTTGCATCCCATTCATCTTCATCACCATCTTCTTCAATTACATTCTCTTCAAACGTACCACTGACGACTTCTGTTTTCTCCTCCACAATTATGGTCTCAACCTTCTCTGGTTCCAAGGACTCAACCTCAGCGCCAGAGTCCTGTTGATTTTCCATTACTTCTGTGTTTTCAACTTCCATTTCTTGGGCCACGCCAATTGCTTGTGAGTTAGGTGGTTTTTTCTTGGTTTGATACTTTGGCCGTTGTGTGGGAGCACCACCCATATCACCAGTAGCAGGCAACCCTCCACCATTAGCAAGTATTTGGTTCCTCATTGCCTCCAGTCGCCGAGCTTCTTCCTTCTGTTTCCCAGTTAATGGCTTTCCTTCCTGTTTCTTCTTCTGAAGTTTCTCCTTTTCCTTTTCCTTTCTCAAGCGCTTCTTTTCTTCTGCTAACCTTTCGAGTTCTTCCTGCCTCCTTTGCTCTTCCTCTTCCTTCCTTAACTTCTCCTCTTCTTCCCTCCTCTTCTTTTCCTCCAATTCCTCAAGCGTAGCCAGCCTCTCCTGCTTCTCCCTTACATGCTTTGGGACTTTCTTATCTGTTGCTTTACCCTTCGATCCATTTTTTGCTTCTTCTGGTTTTTCTTGCCTTAATTTCTCTTTCTCTTTTACCTTCTTCTTTTTCTTCTTCTTTGCAGCAGCCGAAACCATGCCTCCTTCGGCTTCACCTTCCTTTTCAAATGAATCATCTGACAAACCAACTGATTCAGGTTGAGTCTGAGCTTTAATCTCTCGTGGAGAAGGAGCCTGAGCTGGTTTTGCTGTAGTAGACCCCTCACCGAGCTCTGCCAGAAGTAAGTCGTCCTCTTCTTGAGCTGTCCTTCCAAACTTCTTCTTCTTCTTTTTGTTCTTCGAAGTTTCTGACACATCTTCAATCACCTGTTTGTAACTTTTGGGATCATCAGCTTCTTTGCTACTAACAACCTCAATAGGCTCTTCCGGTTCCACATTTGAATTATCTCCAAGATTAGATTCAGGAGCACTGAAAATGCTATTACTTTTCTTTCTGGATGACTTCTTTTTACCAGAAAATATAATTGCTGATGGATCTTCATCAAGGGTAGCAAAATCATCATTAGCAACAGATGTGCCCTCCTCATTTTCTTCATCAATTAAAGCATCACTATCCATGCTTTTACTCTTCTTTGAAGACCATGAAGACTTCTTTTTACCAGAGAAACTTACTGCAGCAACATCGTCCCCTTTAACTTTGTCCTTAGTGTCCCAACGGTCAAACTTATCAAAACCGGAACCAGTGGACACATGGGCACTGCTCTTCTTATTGGATTTAGATGGTTTCTTCTTCCCCAGAAAAGAAATACACTCATCGTCATCGTTACTATATTGGTGTTCCTTTGCTGAGTTCTCAATAGTATTCCTATCATCATCCTCATCATCCACAATTACACCAAAAGCAGACACCCTCGCCAGATTACTATTCTTTTTTTCCGACTGAGATGGTTTTTTCTTGCCCATAAAAGATACTACAGACTCCTCATCATCATCACTGGCAACATCATCATCCTTATTACAAGTAACTCCAGACCTGTCATCATCATCATCCACCTCTCCAAGTAACCCAAAACTCGAAGAGCTAAAGCTAGTGCTGCTCACACCCTTTTTGGATCTAGACTTCTTCTTCCCTACAAATGCTATAGCGGGTACATTGTCCTCCTCTTCTTTTTCTTCTTCTTCTGCACCCTCATCTTTCTCCTGTGAATTCTTAGAAGCTCCCTTCTTCCCCTTCATCTTAGCACTAACTGGTCTAACTTTCTCATCTTGAACCTGCTGCTCCTCCAATAATTCTGTCCCTATCAAGTATTCATCGTCATCAACTACTACCAACTTCTTCCTCGATTTTACCCCACGACCCTGATCATCATCCTCACGTGCTCTAGGCTTCTTTCGCACCATTGAGATTTTGTGATTTCAACAGATAAATTACACTGTGAAGAATACCAGAAAATGAGCTCCAAAACCCTAATATCAGCATGAAACAGAAAATCACTATAAAAACAACTAAACCAACACTTTTGAATATGGAAATATGTACGAACCTATACGTTGTTCATAGATGACAGTAAATTCATCTCTCCCATGTAATAACCCAATCAAATCAAACCACGTCAAAATTTAAATACAAAGAGAGAGAGCTAAGTGTAACAATACATACATCAAAACAAATTCAAAGAAAGAGCTCACCTAGAAGATCAGGAGATTAGGTGATTGGACTTGTGCAGTGGCAATAATACTATGCATGTACATAGACAGCTAGACATGTATACAGCTAAGTATAGGCAAGGCCGGCCCCAAATTTTTAGGGGCCTAAGCAAATTCGCAAGCTAGGGCCCTCCAATTTTCAAGAACTAAAATTCAAAAAGATAAAAATCAATCAACAGACACAAGAACTCAAAACTGACTTCTTTTCACTTGTCAGCTGAAACAAAGATAATACTAGAACAATTTCCATCAATAGGACAACAATATCTGGGACCTCTTTTTTCTTAAAAATTCTATTAGACATCACAGTTTTGACTTATGTATATGACTAGAAAATGCTGGTCTCTAAAGGCGCTTCTTAAAGTAATTTAGCCTAAAGGCGCGTCCCAAAGACTTCAGTATCTATTGCAACTTCAAGTGTCCTTAGCAAGGTGTTTGCACAAAACAATATTAAAATTTGAAGTCGTATGACCTATGAATTCAACAGAAGTGTTCCAATACCTATGGAAGCATTATAACAAACTTTGTAGAATCCAAACTTAACTGTCAGACGTAAGGAGTCCCCCCCCCCCCCCCCCCCCCCCCCCCCCCCCCAACAAATTCCTGCCAAAAGCTAGATTGACAAATCAGTTTGTTCCACCAAAAGCTAGATAAAAAACTCAATCCCTCAATGCAGAATGCTGATAACAGTCGGAGGTAACATTCATAGCTTCATACTTGGCATCAGTTATACAGACAAGAAACAGTTCACAGGGTGACAGAGATAAACTATGATCATGAAACACAGTGCACTTTAATTCTGATCACATAAACTAAACATCAACATGCCCTGTCCAAAGCAAACATGTTATGCATCACTCCCAGACCTAAACACGAAAACAACCTATTCATACTAAGGTAATCCCCATCAAACAAACCAAATTCTAACATAATCGATTTTAGAATTCTGTAACTGGTTTTCAAACCTGCCTTTACTACCCAAATGAATATCATACTTCAGCAAGGAATTTTATCATAAACGTGAAATCCAGTGAATTTATCAGACAGGTATATGTATAGGCAAGGCCAGCCCGAGTTTTTGGGGCCTAAGAGAATTCGCAAGCTAGGGCCCTTCAATTTTCAAGAATTGAAAAACAACCTCTTTTCACTTCTCAGCTAAACTAAAGAAAATAGTAAAAACTATGTTAAAATAAAGGAAAATGCAAAACTCTACATACCTAATCAATTAGGAAAAGCAGAAAACTTAAAAAAGATAAATCACTGCCCAAAACGTTCACATGAAGAAAATAGTTACCTTAATGCCTTAGTGCCAGGGAAATCTGGAACACATGTACCTCTAAAATACAAAGTTAGAGGTACCGGAGCTTCGACGCCAATCAACTGTGTGTCCCAATTCATAAAAACTGACAAACAAGGCAAAGGAATTACAATCAAAAGGGGGAGTACAACGAACTATTTTTACAACATAAATTTTAACCAATTTAACTGTCAACCTTAGGGGGTGTTTCACTTTCCAAAAAAAAGTAATTTTTAAAAAAAGAAGGTAATTTCAAATTCAAATATAATGAAAAATATTTTTTCAATTTTTTTTTGCACCGTTTAAAAGATCTTAATGAGATCTATCAAACAAGATCATATTGGTAGAAAAATTATTTGCGTAAACACATAATTTTTAAGTTTGAAATTACCTCTTTTTTTTTCAAAAAGTACTTTTTTGAGAAAGTGGAACACCCCTTAACCAAAGAAAAATTATTTACGTAAACACATAATTTTTAAGTTTGAAATTACCTTTTTTTTTCAAAAAGTACTTTTTTGAGAAAGTGGAACACCCCTTAACCAATTAAATAAGAAGATATAAACTCAATAGAGAAACAATAAGCTCAGCCTCGGCTACTGTTCAAGCACTGCAATGGATTCAATAGTCAAGACCTACCCAGATCCCAAAGATAGCGGATTGGGATTTGAAGAACTATGAAACCTACCCAGATCCCAATGAACAACTGAAATAACAATTGCAGTCAAATAAGGCACATATGTATACTCCCACCTAGGTCTCAGGGAACCTCCGAGGTCTTGTGGGGCTTCTTTACCGGTCTTTGTTCTAGCTTTAATTGTTGGACACCTGACACCCCACTAGAGAAAGGTGATATTGATCTCAGTGATGCGCATAAGCTAGCAAATAACATCTTAGTTACCAAAAAGAGATCAGAATAATAAGGGACATACGGTAGTGAAAGGATGGTCTGACATCAGTTTTCTAAGTTTGTGATTCAAGAAGAACGTGGCTTCAAGTGGGTAAAGATTCTGCTGACTAAAGTGACTGGCAATTTCATGTAACATTTGGAAGGCAACTAAACTTAGCATAAGTGTGACACACACACACACAACTTAGTAGGTCTCAGAGTTATTTTTATACTTATGGACAAACAATCATCCGTATCCAAAAAATTTCACAATGAAAAGATACCGATTCAAAACATAAATGGCTTGAATCACAAAAAGAATTTTTCAATGGCTTCCATTTAAAAACCACGGAAGAAATTGATTTGAATAAAAATCAAAGACCATTGTTGCACTCACTTTACACATAACTTTCTTTTCATATTTTCTCGAAAAATATTTAACAATACAAGTGGGCTCCCATAAACAAGCACGCTACCCCCAATCGAAAATCGAAATCCGGGCTCCGTCTCAATCCCACCATCCACTACCGATTAAAGCAGAGTAAAGACCGCGTGGCCTGACATTAATGGAGTCGATAACCCGTAGGAGGTTTTGGTTAACGGAGTCGATAATACTTAGAAGGTTTTGGTTAGGTTTTGAAAAAAAAAAACCTTAAAAAAAGCAAACCCTAAATCTAAGCCTCTTTGCAATATACACACGACTCCAAAATAAAGAAATTAGTAACAAACATTCTTTATATCTCTACCATAGTATGAAAACTCTGTCCGTGGCTTACCCTGTAAATTCAGACAAAGTTCAGGGAAAGTGGTTTTCGCTTTTCAACGTTCGAAGCCGACTTGGACAGAAGAGGAGAGAGAATCAGAACTTTTAACGAATGGAGAGAGAGACCGACTTGAAGAAGCAAAGCAACTTTAGATTTTATATATAGGAGTACTATAAAAGAATACGAAAATTATTTATGGAAATAGAAAAAAATAATAAAAAAAAGTTTTTTTATTTTATTTTAAACACATCATAAGAACAAACATATTTTCCTTTCTCTTTTTTTTTTTAGATTGAATATTCTTTTTAGTTGTTTACTATAAACTCCACTCAGATGCTTAGAGCATCCACAGTGGAATAAGCAAAACAAAAAATTGTTAAAGTTAGCAATGTTGGAACAAAAAAGTACTCACATTGGAATAACCAAACCTAACAACCTCTTAACAACTCATCAAATTTTGGCTCTTCAATAATCAAAGCTAACAATATTTTGTCAGTAGCCAAATTTTATCTCTCAATCAAGTATACCAACATTACACAAAAACCTTTTCTCTTCCACTCTCTCTCTCTCTCTCAATAATGTTTTCAAAAAATAATTTTCAAAAATTTTAAATAACTATAAGTAATAAAGTGTGTTTTACAAAAATCTATTTTTGAAATTTCAAAACTCTTTTATAGAAAATTGTTTTTTTACACAAAATCTGTTTTTAAAAAATTGTATTTATAGTTTTTAAAATTTCAAAACTATTTGTGTAAATATACTTCTTTCAAATTTCTCCAAATTGTATTTACAGTTTTTAAGTGAACAACGTGTGTTTTTTGAAAAATTATTTTTTATTTCGAAATTTTTTTTTAACTGTTTCTAACATAAACTGTTTTCTTTTTCCTTCAAAAACCGTTTTTTCAAAAAATAAGAGTAAAATGAAGGGAAAAAGTTTGGAGGGCCCATTGGTTTTGATTATGAGCAAAAAGTAACCAATGTGAGATTTAATATTACTAACTTTAACAACCTTTAAATAGATAATCAAAATCTGATGTGGCATATTTTCATTATTCACATTTGTCTATTCCACTGCTGATCTGCTCTAATGCATTAAATTGAAGTGAGAGGTTATTTTTAGTTTTTTTTTTTTTAAATACGACTTTCCTTTGTCTTTGGTAATCTTTCAAATATTTTTTCTTTCCTAATATTCTCTTTCTTCAATCTTCTCTCACTTAAAATTACTTTTTTAACAAGTACGAAATCTAAATGAACAAAACTATCAAACATTATACCATAACTATTATTTTAACACTAAAGTAATGATAAAGAAAAGTAATTATAGAAAAAAAAACTAAAAAAGCTGTAAGAGTATTGATATACGTAAACAATAAAAAAAAATGCCACTAGATAGAGAATATCCAAAAAATTGAAGTACATAGATTATGTAAACAAAATACACGAAATTTTACAGAAATTATTAAAAGCAGATTATGCAAATTTTCAAGTGTGAGAAGGTTTTGTGAATGAGAAAAAGTTATATCCGGATGAACCGGTAACACAATGCTATCCGGGCAACCAATCCCCCTTAAGGCCCGGCTTGCTAGTTGATGTGGTGTGCATTTAAAGTATCGACTGGCATAATCGTAAATAAGCGGCGGCGCAACGGTGGACTTAGAAGTCGAGCCTACCTAGGTTCAAACCGAAACGGCCCAACGGTCAGAACACATGGCCTTGGGTCATGTGCCATGTGTGTTTTAGTCGTTTTCAGCCATTTAGGGCTCTGAAGGCCAAATTTGTCGTTTTAAGAAATAATCTTTTTGCTTATAACTTTTGGTAGGAAAGTCCAATAAAATCCGTTCTTGTTGGAGAAGTTTTTTTTTTCTTATATTTTCAGAATATGTATTAATTTCGGAACTTTCCAAAATTGGTATTTTTTCCTTTTCCTAGTAGGGTTAGGGTTTGCTTCATATTTAAGAAGTTATAAGCCTTAGAGCTAGACAGTTTTTGATTATTATTGATTGACAAAGTGTCTAGAGAGAGCTTCTCTATATCTATCCCGTTTGTGATTGCCTTTGTTGCACGTTTATTCTTCGATTCATAGTCTTGCCCATCACTAGTCAATTGGACTCATAGTCCAAACCCATTTTGGGTTACCAATTAAACAAGGTATTGGATGTCCCTTGAGATTGGTAGTCCAATCCTAAAGGCTAATATCCTTACTAGAGTTTTATACAGCATGAGTAAATTGTATAGACTCTAGTGAAGAAGGAAATGTAGTAGCTAGTTGGGAACTCGAAAACTATGATTAAAGAGTGATTTTCCGTTCCGCTAAATAAGCCAACTGACTTTTTTTTTGTCCTTATTCAATTTTTTTTCGTATTTGTTAGTTTTTCGTCAATTTTTTGGGAATTATTGAATCATCATGACAAGAGGAATCTAAAAAGTAAAAAATTACGATCGAAACCTAATTTTTTTGAATAAAGACAAAAATATGCCAATAAGCTAATTTTTTTGTCTTTATTCAAAAAAATGTATTTCGGTCATAATTTTTTACTTTTTATATTCCTCTAGTTTTGACGATGCAATAATTCCTAAAAAATTGACGAAAAACTAATAAATACGAAAAAAATTGAATAAGGACAAAAACATACTAAGTCAGTTGATTTATTTAGTCGAACGGGCGTCATTTTAAGGATCAGACTGAAGAAGGAAATGTAGTAGCTAATTGGGAACCCGAAAACTGTGATTAAAGAGTGATCATCGGTATTAGTCTCTTTAAATTTTGGACCAAATTACACCTTAAAAATTCTTTTTATTACTTCAGCTACTCACTTTTAAAATGTCTATTGCATTAGACACATCAGACTCTTCACTCAATTAAATATTCATACTTTTTGTCACGCCCTCGATTTTTAACATAAATAAATAATCCATTTTATTGTACGATCCTCGCATGGTGCATATATTATACCCAAAAGAGAGAGTTCCAAATGATCATTTACAAACCAAGTTTCCAAGTTTAAAGATTTACAACATTGGCACTATGGCCCAAACTCTATAACTAGTTAAAGAGAGTAAATTTAGAGATTACATAATAACTGAAATTAAAAGACTTCAAATGAATTTACAAATTTCATCCCTTCAAAATGATCGAGCAAAAGATGATTGAACTACTTCTCGATGACGGCTTTCAAAAGACGTGAAATTAAGCATGCACACCATGCACTCCACGTCAAAGTCCTTGAAATACACCTGAAAATGATAGGTTGAGTTACACTAGCCCAGTAGAGAATTCTATACCCAAGCTATATGTAAATGTGATGAAACGTGCAATGAGAATAGATGATTTCCAATAAACGTGTAATAGATACAAAAGGGGCACCATAATGAACCGATGGACTATGACTACGGAATTCAATACGTCTTAAAGATATTCCTAATCATTTATACATCAACTAGGAGCCACATTAAACACATATCAATCTAGATAACCCACTATAATTTCTCAAACCATTTTAAGACCTCACAAGTGAATGCCACAATTAATCTCCTGATTTCTTACCATTTAACATCAAGCCTCTTTTCATAAAAAGAAAACATTCCCCTTTGGTTTCCAAAATAACTTGTGAAAATTCTCGACCTTTATAGGTCAAGCTCCGTTGATTTGCTTGAATACCGGAATCCGTTAATTTGTGCCCAAATATCGGAACCGTTGATTCACTTAGGAATACCGGAGGATTTTTTATAAAAATCCTTTTTTTCAAAACCAAATTCTTTTCTTTTCAAAACTTTGATAAAATTGGTCATTTATTGCTTTGTTCGACAATTGCCATCTCAAGCAAAACAACTCAAACAACAACACAAACTTCTATAACCAATCATAACTTCTTTCATCATGCGAGACATTCAACCATAGTACCACCCCTTGCGTTACAATGAATTCTCTCCACCTGGGTTTCCGCATTACCACACCTTACGTTGCGGGCCCTCTAGAGTCTCCGCATTACTACACCTTGCGTTGCAGGGCCCTCAATTCAAAGGTCACAACTCACACAAACACACATGCGTTATCAATCCATATACAAAAAGTCGACACTTTCCAAAGTCACATCCTTCCATTCGTCATCACACAATATAATACAAACTCGAAACATATCCCATTGTACATCTATATATATATATATTCTAAGTCCACGTTATTCCCCTAAGTCTATTACAACACTCTACATCACATACCAAACCCACAACAACTCCACGACGCACCACTGTCTAGGTCTTAAACGAGAATCTATAGAACGAATACCAAAGGAACCTAAGATGATCAATCAAGACGAAGCATGAAGATACGAGTTACCCTATTCTCTTCTGGACCACTAGGCAAACCCCTATCGACCAACCAAACACCCACGTTATACCTTATAGCTTATGATATTTAATAACGACTCCATAGTACGTCCACCAATCCACCAATCACTACGTCACGTCATAGCGCTTAATAGGTCTATGTCATTCATTGAGACATGTTACAATATCTACTTAAATTAACCATATGCATAAATAGCGTACAAACACTCTAATTATTTAATTCTACACCTTTCTATGTTACAATAGGGCCCAAGGAGACCGATTGGTCAATGAATCTTTCGGGGTACGAACAATCAAGCTTAGAAGTGATTCAAATGTGTTTAGAGAGTGATCCGGGTTCAACGAGCATGAGAAGAGCAAAACGTGTCAAAACTATCCAGAAAATAAGGGGGTATCAATACCCCAAGATGAGGTATTGATACCTGGACGGCTGCTGTCCAGAAAAGACTGAGGTATCAATACCCCGTTTTAGGGTATCAATACCCCAGAATTTTTCAGTGAATTTTCAGACTTCGAAAGGTAAAACCCCAACAACAACAATGAATCAAGGCACGATCTAAGCACACAATCAACTCATAAACACATATAGAGAGTAAGAAATTCCTATCTCAAGCTTACAAGGCCGAAACCCAAGATCCACTAGCGAGGCCTAGCTTTAAAACTAGAAATCCTCCATGAATACTCCTCTCGAAGCTCTATCCAACGAATCACAAGCTTGAAATCACGTCTAAGAGGTGGAACGGAGGTTGATAACCATGGGTTTTGAGTTTTTGGATGAAGTTTTGTGTGATGGAGCAAGAGAGAAAGAGAGGGCCGAATGAGAGGGAGAGAGTCGGCTGGGGAGAGAGAGAGATGAGAGAGATTTTTGATCTCATACAACACACACCCCTTTTATACTAGCACCTAACTCAATTACACTTACACTCTCTCAAACAACAATCCTATCATTTAAACTCCAAATCAAATAAACTCACAATTTTCCCATTTATTCGGTATTCCAGCATTTATAAAACCTTTAAATCATTTTCGAATAATACGGGTCTCTACACTTTTGTATTTCCTTTATTTATTTTCACATTTCTCTCATAATTAAGTATTTATTCTTCATTTGGTTCTATAACTATCTTAGGGCTTGAACATAAGAATCATAGAATCAAAAATTAATTATGATTCTTTATGATAAAATGATCAGAAAAATAAAATTTTCGTAACAGTTCAAATATATTGAAAATTGAAACACTTAATTTTTTAATCATACTTTCTTAATATATAAACTGTCTAAAAAGATTAAGTACTCCAATTTTCAATCCTTTTTGAATCAGTATGAAGATTTTATTTTTCTGATCATTTTATCCTAAAGGGTTATAATTATTTTTTAGTTCTAGAGCTTTCATATGAGAGCCTTAAGAGAGACAAGTGTGAATGCAATCTTTAGGGCTCTTATATGAGAACCTTAGAGTCAAAAATTAATTATGACAATTATTAGAAAAATAAAATCTTCGCACCGGTTCAAACAAATTCAAAATTGGGACACTTAATTTTTTTCGAGTGTTATGACTCAAACAAGGTCTTTGAAATAAAAATATTAAAACAATAGCTAGAGGGTAATCAGTGACTGTTTTGTTTACAAGAGTCACTGTAGCAAAGCTACTCATTTTAGAAAGTGGAGAGGAAGGAAGAGAGTCTCGTGCAAGGCACTTTTTGTCCATTTCCTTTTTTTTGCTCATTACTTTAGTTTTTTTTTTTTTTGAACATGCTCGTTACTTTAGTTTAGAGAGTTGTTTTAAAGAGTCACTGCTTAGTCTTTTGAAGGATCAGACTCCATTCCATTAACACTTTTTTTTATTTCTTTTGGTTTTATCTTTGTTCAACTTTTTTCAGTATTTATTAATTTTATACCTTATTTTTTTACTTTTTCGATTCAACTCGAAAAAATCCTAAAAGTTTTTATTGGAACAAGGTCCCAAATTCCCAATACTCCACTTGTAAAGCAAGTCCGTCGGATACGTCACGCAACGGCTGATTGTTATAATCTGTATTTGATCATTTTCAAAAAAAAAAATTTGATCGAGCTATATTCCCCGTGCCCTCTGGGTTTTCGAATAGTGCAATTATACCCCCCAATGAATTTGTAGTATATTTTTGGCTTTTATATCTCCTAAAAAGTTATGCTAGTGCTTTTAGTACGTAGTTTAAAATTGTTATCACAACTACTCTCATAAGCCGCGCGCAAAGGTAATAAAAGTAGCCCCTAAATTAATTATCTTTGGAATTTTTTCCCAAAATAAATCACCTCTCGGTCCAAAATTTTGATTGTATAAGTCACACTTTTATAGCTTGACAATATTTTATAACTATTATTTTGTTTTCTCAATGTTCACATTGAATATATTGCTTATATTGTGTTTGAAACATGAAGGCACTTTCAATTCAACTCATTGTGCGGAACTTAAGTTATACTTTTCCTGCAAAATCTTAAGAAGAGTGATATCTATGTGATACTTTTGAAATTTTGAAATTTTCGATTGTTTTTGTTTAATGCTTGAGATTAGTGATATTTAAATGATGTTTTTGAAATATTGTATATGTTGCATTGTTTGGAATTTTTTATACAGTAAATGTGTGAAACCCTAAGGTGCTAAACCCTAAGGGATTTCGTTTAAACACATCTCGAAAACAATGTTTTCCCGACTTGTTACTCTGCAAAGAAACCAATGCTTGAAAGGAGTTTTTGGTACCCCTAAAGTATGTAGATCTTGGATCGGTTTGTTCTTTTCAGCAACCTCTTCACGCTTTGATGGACGAAGAAAGATCAGTTTTCGCTATAGAATCCGCCATTCGTTCTGTTGCTGAGTTGAAGGCAATCGACTTGGAAATACTATTTTCAGCAGGATGGGTGGAAAAGAAAGTTTAATTTTGTATTATGCATGTACCATTACTTTTGGAAAAAGTGTATATAAACTATAAAGAGGAAAGGTAAATGGGTGGCTAAGAGTGGCAAGGGAGCTGCTTTTATTGTCAATGATGACATCTTAGCAACCGATGCGCATGTTGTTTGCAAACACACCCGCTTGGCATCTGGGGTGATTGGCAGCATCCCTGTCTCCTTGGGTCCCAAGTAAATACAAGGTCTCGGAACTTTCTCTACTCTCACTTGGGGAAAAAAGAGTTTTCTAACTTGAAGCTGATGCTTTTGATTGTCGACACAATTAACGATGTCTCACTTGTTCAAATTCCAAATCATGTTGCATCTAGAGTCCCAATTATTGAACTTTGCTTCAATTGTAAGGCTGGGGACTCGATCTTTGGGATCGACCACTTGGCCTCCGAGCGTTACACTGTGCGCTTCTCTACTGTTTCATGTGCTAACTGAAAAGCCCATGATAAAGATTTTACTTCTTGCACTCCTCGATCAATTTGTTTTTCTTGATCTTGGTATCCACCATTCCTCGGTGAATGGTGAACCTTTGTGGATTTATAACCTTTCAGACACCGATCAAAAATATTAAGCAACTCATGGATTAGGTCGCATCGAAAAAGACTTCTAAGATTTTTTACCATGGAGATGGTGTGGGGGATTTTGCGTATATGAGTACATAATACCTTTTGTGGGTTTGAAAAAAAAAATGCTCTTTAATATTAGGAGGAAAAATAAGCTTAACGAATAATAATGTTGGTGAAAAATTGACAATTATTATAAAATTAAAAATAAAGAACAACGAAACACAAGGTATGCACTGAAAATAGTTTCTTCGGGAACTATCGGGAAATGAGTTAGTCTTCAAGACTAACAAAATTCTATTGAAGTACTATTTCTCACAACCTTACTTTCACTCTTTTATGGTAGTATTCCTTTGATTTTCTGAATGAATTTTTATAAAGGATTGTGATTTTGGCACTCCAATAATTGATGGAGGAGCTCCAAAACTAAATTATGATGATACACAAAACGACGTCGTTTTGGAGCCCCTCCATCAATTTTTGGAGTGCTAAAATCAATTTCTTATATATATAAAATTGAGGTCCCTATTTATAGATTAAGTCGCAGGGGCTAAACTTGTAATACACGAAACATGAGAGACTAAACTGCAATGGTGCAACAAAAGGCATTGCAGTTTTTTTTTTTTTTTGATCCGCAAAAGGCATTGCAGTTTAGTCCCGCGTAACACTTCCAGTCTCCCACTGCTGGTAAACCCTTCTCTCTCTCTCTCTCTCTCTCTCTCTCTCTCTTCTTCCCGACGCACTTCACCAACCATTCGCCTAGCTCTGGTATTGGCTTCTTCATCGTTGGCTTGTAACATGGTAGTACTCTCTCTCTCTCTCTCTGTCTCTCGCAAGCGGAAAGTACAAATTTTGTTTTTTGTTTTTTTTTTGGTAAGTACAATTTTATCCATATCTCTGATAATGCTGGCTGAGTGTTTGATAATTGTATTCGATATATAGAAACACTGCGTACGAGGGTTTGGCGGCGATTAGGCATGAGTTTAGCAGTGAATAAAAGATTTCATAGGTCCCTGCGTCTTCTAGGGTTTTAATTTTCCGTGTTGAATTAGCGATGGCAAATGGGTGGGTGGGGCCAAAATTGGGTGGTTTGATATGGGTCACGGGTTGGAATGGGTGGGGTGGATATGGGCCAAGATTGAATTGGTTGGATATAGGTGGGTTGGGTACGGTTCAATCAATACCCATGAACCCACTTTTGACCCAATTTTTTTGCCTTGATGTGTTTGACTGGAGCCGAACTCGGTTGATTCTCAGCGGGATAGTGCCTATGGGGCTTCCTAACTCGTCTTTTGTTTCTTCCAAGCGAGAGTTGACTCAGTAGGCTCCAAAACCACCGCTATATCTTATAGTTGCATTTATTAGCGGAAGCAACCTCCACCACGGCCATCCTCAAATATAGTTTGCCGCTCTTGGCTCTCCCCTCTTCATGAACTGCGCACAAAATTTATTACCCCATTTAGAAACCAACTACAACCCATATAAACCATTTATAAACGGGATGGACTAGCATATCCCAATTACAATTATCTAGCGCTAGCCCAGCTGGTTGGGTTTTTGCTGCCTTGTTCCTTTATGTTATCACTAGCTTGTTGTACTTATATGTGTAAAAAATGCAGCCATATTCCCTTTTTCTTCAAAGGTACAGAATGTAGATGCAAATAGGTGATAAACGATTGGAGTTAACTATTTTAAGTTAATATGCAGACATAGTCTCTCAAACAATTGCAAGTTGGTGGAATGTGTCGGTGCCCAATGGAAATGGACAGAGGACAAGATATATGACGCTCACTAGCTTTCAACATGATCTAGTCTGAGCGTAGTGGACAACTAGACATGAATGGCAATAAGAACATATGAATTCAAAAAGTTATGATGAGGAGATGACTCCTTTGCACCCGCCTCTTTTATAAAAACTTCAAGGTCTTACGAAGTTAACTAATATGGAAGAAAGTTTTTGTTCTTGAAAAAATTTCCTTGTCCCTGGCTCTATGCTACTGTCGTCTGATGCCACTCAATGTGATGTTTAGGGAAACACTTGTTTATACTCCCACTATTCTTTTTTAAGTGTCCACTACAGTTTTGCATGTCATTTTCAATTGCTTATATACATCAATGTATATTGTTAAAAATATGTAATATGGATCTTGTTTGATAGATCTCAATTTTTTCTATAATACAATGATTTTAAAAACAAAAAAATATTCATCGAGAGATATGAGCCATTGAAAATGACTCACAGAACCGTAGTGGACATTTAAAAAGGGACAAAGGGAGTAATTCTTTTAGTCCTCCCTTCATTTTTAGTGCGTGTGGGTTTTTTCTTCGTTTTTGTGACTCTTTTTTCTACTGTAGTTACCTAGAACATAGAATTTGGTCATACGTAGCTAAAGGTGGGAGGTGGTGGCATTTTAGTTATCATTAACGATGTTGTGGGGTTTTTTTATTTTTTTTATTTTCAAAGATACAATGTGTGCATGATTCTCGAGTTCCTTCTGTCATGCTAAGTTGTTGCCCCCTTTTGAATCTAGGTGACCATAAATCATTGGAATCTTAGTTTTTAGGACTTGTTTTTCAATTGCTCGTTCATCCTTAATTAGATTTTACCTTCGTCATTTTGTTGTTTGTTGTCTTCCGACTCTTCCCTTGTTGCAGGCCAATAGGCACACCATTATCCTGATGCAGACTTCTCAAAACAGAGCAACTAGAACATTTATGGATTATGATTCAATAAGTCAGGCAATGGACGGTATTTATGCTTACCCTTTTCTATAACCATCATCAGTTTTGATATCACACGTACTGATTTTGCCTTCTTCAAGACTTAAATCGTTTGCTAAATTAATTATGAGATCTATTGATATAGATTGCTTTAGCGCTACCATTAAGATTGTCTAGTGGCTTGTGCGTTGTGATGAACATTTTAGTCCACAGTACTCTAGAGTGCATACGTAATGACCACATTTGCATTTTATTCATGTGTTGGTGCTTCCTAACTTGACAAGGGAACAATGACTTCGTTTTTTCCCTTTTTTGGCGCCTTATGTTTTTCTCGCTTACTCTTTGTTGTTTAGAGGCTTTAATCTTCTTGGGTTTTGTTTTTATATTCCAATATCTGTACTTTGTTATGATACGACTTTGATTTTCAAGGGGTTTGTGCCTTGTTCGGATCACAATTTGAAAATTTTTGGGTTTGGTTTTGGGGTATGGAGTGGAGAGAGAAAATTAGGGTAATAATTGGAGATAGAGGTAATGAGTGGAGAGAGATAGAGAGAGTAATGATTGGAGATAGGGGTAATGAGTGGAGAGAGAAATGAGAGTAATGATTGGAAGTAGGGGTAATGAATGTTTTTGGAGTTGGAGTTTTTTTTCCAAATTGTGATCTGAACGAGGCGTTAGTGTGTCGTTTTGCCGAGTCATTAATTTGTTGCTGATGCAAAATTATGTGTTGCTTTTGGTGAATGTAATGTTGTTTTTGGAGTTGTTGCTGATGCAAAATTATGTGTTGCTTTTGGTTAATGTAATGTTGTTTTTGAAGTTTTGACAGGAACACTAAAATGCATTTTAAGAAGATAAGTAGTAGGCTAATGTCATTATACACTAGACCCTTGGGCTTTGGCCAATGTTATGCACTTTAAATCGTTCTCTCTTGTGAGAACACCTAGAACATAAGTTGCTCTATACTGAGCTCCGTAACGTACATTGAATGTTAAGAGAAGTTTGGATTTATGAACAAACCCGTGGCTAGTAAAAACAAGAAACATATGAAGAAAACTTATTCTAGGCATAACAATCTGCATAAGCATTATTCTATCTATGAAGTACGATACAAAGATGTCCACAAAAGCTCAAGAATGGTGAGGAATGAGTTTAATTTCAAGTGTTAAGTACTTATGTTTAGGAATTAGCTAGTAGCTTAGGAGCCTTAATTTCAACTTTTCAATATGTTTCAATACATCACGAAAGTTTCCAATACTATGTCAAAACTCTTTATTGGATGGCCCCGACTTTTTGTGTTCTCTCATTTCCCTTTTTGCACTTCTAATATCTAAAAATTTCATTTCTGCATGAAGCATTCTAATGTTCTCTCATTAATCTGTTGTATGAAGCATGGATGCGGATATTGGTACATGTATAATGCAACGAGGATATGCAAATTTTAAAATTTTTGGAAGTGGATGATACTACTTTACCCCAAAGGCCCAACTGTTTTCTTCATCTCTAAGAAGTACGGAAAGTACCAAGAAACTAAAACTCTATTTTATCATATAAACTTTATCTTTAATGTTATGCAAGAATCCTACTAGTAATTTCATTTCCTTTATACTTTGGACGTGTGATGTAGAGCATTCGATACTTACCCAGTAATGAATCTAGAATTTCCAATTGTGGATCAGAAACATATCTGCATGTATCTGAAGAGTGTGTGATGGGGAACGTGACAAATTGTTTGTACTTGATCCAGGAGCATATAATATGGATGGCGAAAATGCGACGACAACATTTGTTGCTGCTACGGCCATTGAACTGATGTCACATATTTACCCTTTAAGTTGACGCCATGTATCGAGTAATAAGTACTCCCCGTGCCTTCCCACTCTAAAACTTTTTATCATCCGCAAGCAGTGTGCATTACCGTCAACCAACGCCGGGCAAATGCCCCAAAACGTAGCCATTAATAAACCACCAAATCTATGCATAAAGTTGGCCAAAATCTCTGCAAGTTAAAACCGACAGCCATAAAATCCATAAATGGAATCCTTAGAAAGAATCGCCCACCTCCACCTACCAAACTGACCGCAATAGATAAACGACGGAGAAAATATGTATTAGATTAGATAGAGAAACCAAGAGATTAATTTCCATCACCATAACCAACACCCCATACATGCTACCCACGACCATCCATCTATATGGTTGATCTGGGTTTATAGTTGGAAAAGGAAAGATTGATGGGAAAAAGTGTGGCGATAGTGAATTTATAGTGATCGCCTGATTGAAATTTGAAATTTGAATGGTGGATGGCTAATCTTGTCTATATTGGAAGTTTAGTGGAGCGAGAGGGTGCATGTGGAGATGAGTGGGCAGTGGTTCAGTTGGGGAGAAGAAAAAGAGGGATAATTGAAGTCATAGTCGCGTGAGGCTGTTCGAGATGGTCAACTCAAAGGGAAAATATGTGATTTCAGTAGAATGGTTGTGGCCTAAATCTAGATGATTTTTTAGGCATCCCCTAAGCATTGTCTTTTTATTATTTTCTAGGAAAAACGGAAGAGAATTTGGACAGGTAGGTTATACCTTGACATTTTTGACTACCTATAAATGTCCACTTTTTGATGGATCATTTGAAATTTGATGTAGCTAATACATTGCTCTCTGTATCCTGAATCCATTCATTGGTTTCTGTATATTTCTGATGCAATATTATGTGCTTCATGAGAGGTGATTTACTGCTGTGCATCCCCAGGTATTTGTGGACTTTATGAAAGGAAACTTAAGGAGCTAAATCCAGCCATGAGAAACATTACTTATGATATTGCAGATCTCTACAATTTCATGGATGGCCTTGCAGACTTGAGTGCACTAGTGTAAATCTCTCTCTCTCTCTCTCTCTCTCTCACACACACACACACACACACACACACACCCCCGCACACCCACCCACACACACCCTGAGCGCACTAACAGACACACACACGCTCACTCACATTCACACACACATTTAGAGCAGTCAATGCCATGTAACCGTTTTGGGGCCAGTTGCATGGTTAAGGACGCTATGCTTAAGGGTTTTTCCCCCAAAAAAGAGACAAGGAAAATTCTGAGTGATGTTTCTGTTATACTTTGAATGTTTTGAGAGCGCAGGATTTTTGGTCACTTCAGAGTCCCTGACTGGGGTAGGGGATCACAAAACAACATTTGCGAATGTAGACCTCTATTTCTTTTATTGTTTTTGATACGTTCCTAAAGGGTCTCTTTCTTTGCACAAAAACGAGCAAACCAATGACGAGAAACATTTGTGATCTCTTGACTTAGATACTGTGACAGAGGTTACGGATATTGGCCTGTTGCCAATTCATGCATGCTTAGAGAGATCTTATGCTCCCTTTGGTACCTAACTAATGCACAATCTTGCATTCCGGATTATGGGTATTTCATTCATTCTGGCTTTGCAGTTACGACCACTCGATTCAAGCTTACCTACCCTACGACCGTCAGTGGATTAAGCAGCGGACATTCCGACACCTAGAGAAATTGGCACATTGATATGTTACAAACCCTTGATGTATCTAACTATTTCTACAAGAATCTTTCGATGGCTTTTACAGTATTACAGGAGAGGAAACTGGTATGAACTGCGATGTTGGCGTCATGTATGGCATCCATCTGCTGCTCTGTAGGCTGTCTGTTATTAGTGCGAAATTGTTTCGCTCCTATGCATATGTACACTGCAATAGCGGTGTGTTGTTGGAAGAAGTCAAGCTATTGTTGCTAAATCAGGGTATTGTATAATTTCACACTTGTATTGGAATCCTGGCCTTATTGTTTACTTAGGATGATTGTATGTACCTCTTATGAAACCGAGTTTGGATGGTTATTATCTGAAGAAGGCTTCTGCGTCGAATTTGAACCCTTCATCGCTGATTGTCCCTTCCTCATGTCATTCTGTTTCGCCAAATTTTTTCGTATCATGTCTGGGTGATGATGAAAATAGCGACTCCACCTATATATTTATTTCTTTGTTTCCTGTATATTACGGAGTAGTAATATTAGTGATCACATATTCTGAAAATTTGGAGGTATGAATTTTTTTCCCCTTCCTCTTCATTGTTTAGTTGCATGTTTTGATATTTTCAGTTTGGGAATATTTGAGAAATGTGCAATTTTTTTAAACTCCAGAGGAAAATGTTTTGTTTTTTTGTCAAAATTTGCAACCTTAGGTCTATTTAGAATGGTCCTCCTTACATTATAGTTTGTTTTTGGTCTAGTCAAAAGTAATGAAAAGTTTAAGAGCACATCATTTTATTATGTGAACTAGGAAAGAAGACGATAATTTTTTTTGGCCAAATGATAAGAGGTTAGTATATGTTCAATTACTATGAAGGTCAACCTCATGTCCATAGGAATTGAACCATAGACCTCACACTTTTAAAGGAGCACTACATAACCATCGTATTAGTGGTTTTCGATTAGCTTGGATTTTTTAATAGATGGAAGCATGGATACCTCACTTTTAAGTTAAACATGGGTTTGCCAGGGCTCAAAGTATTTGTATTCGTTCCCCTAGACTTCGCTTTGATGACCTCCTTACATCAAAATTGGAAAGTCAGAAATGCTAATGTCAGCTTTATTTCGTTAACATTACAATTTCCCAAGACGATTTTATATAAAGAAAATTGCTTCAACAATACAGAATTTTGCAAATTTTAGGGAAAATCGGGCCTTAATGTTGGTGCAGCAGGTCAGGAGAGTTTGCTCTGTGTCCATACATAGGCACTCCAACCCCCTTCACGAGAGTGATCGACGAGTCCGATTCCGGCGTCTTGATTCCAGACAGCTTTTCTTTTGTATTTTGTATTTTGTTTGTTATTTTTTTTTAATTTTCAGACCGGTAGTGTCCACTTTTATTGTATTGTGTTTTCTTTTAGATTGTTCGTCGAAAAAAAAAAAATCATTTTCCATGTCAACCTGCCTTTGGATTGGATTTTGGTCCAAATATCAGCAGTAGAGAAATTGGCGCATTTATCTATAAATTAAAAAAAAATAACAGCAGAACCCATCTAATTCCTAATTAGAATACCACCGAAGTTATGGCTCCCTTGTACCTCTAAGAACCAAGGAGCTAAAAGGATGTTTTGCTCAAATAGGGCAAGCCTATAGACAATGAATTTCTGTGCATATTATTATACTTCCTTCATTTATTGTCAGGAATTAGGACATGACGGACCAAAAAAAAACCCTAGTAATATGAAAGAGATCCTAAAAAAACCCTAATTTTGACCGTTGGGACACAGAGATATCTATCCCCTTCACTTTAGTATCCCAACCGAAATCGGAATTACTTTCTGTTTCACGAAAACTTGATCTTCCTAATTGAGAAACTTCACACCCAAGAAATCAAAATCCAAATCACACCCAGTTTAGAATCTCTCACTTCTAACTTCTTCCCAACTCCAAAACCCAAGTCTTACACAAACCCCACTTCTATTCAACTTAGGTTTCCAGAGAGAGAGAGAGAGAGAGAGAGAGAGAGAGAGAGAGAGAGAGAGAGAGAGAGAGATGCAATCATATAAAGATATGCCGTATCTTATGATTCTCATAACCAAATAAAAAACATCTCCGCTCCTCTGTTTCCATCATTCTCATTCACAAAAATTTCATACTCTGTTCTTTTCTGTCGAGTGTTGAACAACTAGTAGAAGGAAAGAATGGACCACGATTCCGGGTATGATTACTCTAAACTCGATAGGCTTTTGAAGGAAACTAAAGAGTGGCTTCTCCAACTGGATAGCAGGAAAAGGTTGAATGTCGTTCGGGAGATTTTCAAGAACCCTCATTACGATGAGTCTGATGTATACATCCTCTGTCTCAACGAGTATCAAATACCGTCTGATCATAAACCACCTGAGCCTAGAAACCCTTCCAAGATTCGGTTCTTGATGAGCGGAAGGCAACCCACCAAACCCGTTAGGGAGGATGAAAACGCGGGCAAGAAAACTCAAAAAACAGGTCGAAAAAGGCCACGGGGCAGTAGTGATTGTGAGTTTGGTGATGAAGAAGAAAAGTACAGAGCGATCAAGAAGAGGGCGAACATGAAGAAGGTGAACAACTTGGTTCGAAAAAGGAAGGTTGTTTTACAGGAAATCACACCAGACCTGCCTGATGAATTCAAGGAAAGAATCCGAAATCTTGGGGGAGCCAAAGCTACTTTGGTAATTCAAAAGGTACTCGAAGGCACGGACGTGAGCGCTCGCCATGGGCGCCTCTCTCTCCCGCGAGGTAAACTCGTAGACAAGGAGTTTCCAAGTGGGGAAGGGATCAATGGGAAGGATGTTGCGGAGATAGAAGCGCAGCTTATTGCAGAGAACGGAAAGGAACACGAGATCAATATAAGGCAGTGGAACATGAAGAACAGAATATATAATGTGGTGAAAGGGTGGAATGAGGTTGTGAAAGAACACAAACTGTGCAAGGATTTGCTAGTCCAACTTTGGTCATTTAGAGTAGAGGGAAACCTCTGGTTTGCACTTGTTAAACTCTGGAAGGTAAAGGAACAAGATTGATTAGTTCTCCTGCTGTAAGTATTGGGAGAATCATAGGGAAAATCTTCAGCCTTTGGATTTTTGTCCAGTTCTTATTTAGCAGCACAAGGGGGTGTGTCCCCTTTCAGTGTTTTGTTAAATACTGCATATCCTTTAATGAACTTATGATCGTTTGCGAGACATTAACTTGTCATTTTGGAAATTGCAGTGGTTGGTTCATTCGAATCGCTACTTTTCTTGGAATAACTATTCCTTCATCTTTCAACGTGCTTGGTTGTGTTTTCCTCTTACTGTCGATTCTCTTTTATCTTCTCTTCCCTTTTGAAACTGTGTTTTCGTTTGGATGTTGGGAAAACGAAAAAGAATAGCATATATAAAATTCCATGTGTCAATATTGGGTGTTGTTCTTCTGATATACCTTTTGTGATTGCCAATATTGGGTGTTGTTCTTCTGATATTCTTGTTGCTAAATCCATTATCCTGCCAATGGTACTTCAACACTTGTTGCACCATTTTTATAGTTGAAAGTTCGAGAAGCACATGAATTACGCCCAAATCTGATAAATCTTAAGTCTTTACTCACAGTCACAGAGTTGTTACGTGTAAGGCATGTTGCCCATAATTAAGGAATAATGGAACATGTCATATCAACGGAGTCCCCTTGGCCCTTAGGAATAGTGATCCACAAAGTATATGGTCTAACCATAGTTACGTACCGGTGAAATATGACAAACACTACCCCAAAAGATTCAGTAAGCTACTGAAGCTATCAGTAGTGTTGATCAAACTAGTATGAAGAGCGTTTGGCAGGCTTCTTATGTTTCCCAACCAGTGGTTCATAGGGTCGAGAGAATCTTGAAACGATAGTGGTTTTCGGACATTGAGCATGGCAAAATGTATCCCCTTTCATAACTGGCATTTTCAGTAGAATTTCAATGTTAGTTAGCTGCAAGCAAGGTGAGATCATAAATTAATGATGCAAGTGAGTGATCACAAGTGAACTCTTTTGCGAGAATCTAGCACTGATCATACTCAATTCAAAGGAGACCAGCATGTAAATGTTATTCATTTCATCGATCTGAGAGGCAAAAGGAAAAGACCATAATATAAGCAGGAAAGCCTGCTTATTAGAAGTACTAGCCTCGGTTAATGGATCCATGATTTTTTTTCATGCGTCGTATTATTCTTTTTGTAGATTATAGCTGTTTGACTGCTATTGTAAGTGTAGTCACTCAAGCAAGATACACATATTGCTAAAGTAGATTACCTTTTGTTCACCGCACGCCTATCTCTAATGTCGAGACAAATCAACATGAAATTCATAAGGGAGGAAGGAAGATGCTTGACCGATTCCTAGACCTAAAATAATGGATTACCCCAAGTGTAGGGCTGAGACCGATATAGCACAATACCGGGTAAGACCGGAGTCGAATCCACAAAGACGGTAATGTGTGCTGACTAAAAACTCGGGTTGTTACTAATTTAAACGGGCTCTTGGGTAGCCACCCTTTGTCGTTTTATAAAGAGATTAACTAAAATTTAGAAATTAATTGTATTTTTCAAATAATTAGAAGGAAGGTACGGTCGTAGGGTTCATAACACTCGCAACCAGTTTCGGACTTATCTGTTCTGTTCGGTGTTCTTAAAAATATTTGATTTTAGAGAGAAAAAGCTACTCCGAAAGATGCGAACCTTTGTGGTCGCCGTTTACCCATACGTTCTGCTTCTGCTTTGTAGTCGTAAAGGTAGGGTCGCCGTTTACCCATACGAAGCAGAACGTATCCGACCTAGCCACGGTGTACTAATCATCCCGCGACCCTACCTTTACGACTACTCACTCAACATCAAATAAAAAACGAAAGAAACCCTAGATTGAAACATGCTTCCGAATACGAAATAAACAGAATAAACAGATTATATAAGTTCCAACAAACAACTTTAATAAATGACGAAAATTAATACGAGTTACCGAAGTGCGAGTATTTAAACAAACGAAGAAAACTTCAAATGAAAAATTCTGGAAAGAAAAACGAACATCTAAATGCTTCCAAAATAAAATCCTAACCAAAGAAAATGGCACTCGGCAGTCCCGTTCTTCATTCTTTTCCGCCGCCTTGTTCTTTGATTTCGGCAGCCCCCAAATCTTGTCGTTTCATCTGTGGGCATGTGTATATATATATCAAGCCAAAAACCCTTCTTTCCTTTTTTAATTCTAATAATTCCCAGTCGGGGCCACACTTCTACTGACCGACCTAATTCCCAATTGATCCAAAAGCCATTATTATCCTTTGTAGTCATGCCCATGGACTACTTAAGTTTATAGCAAAATTCTTGACTTTGTATTGACCTCAAACGGACCACCTTCAATCACCATATAATATTTTAATTTCTCACTTCTTGCACTAAATCCTCTAAATACCTACAATACACAAATTAAGCATTAAACTCTAAATAATAATATAAATGAGACGTAACAAAGATAAATTAGGTGGCGCTAATGTGAACATTTACGCGCCTATCAAGAGTTTCTTGTCCACGCGGCAAAATGGAAATCAAGTTTCGCGGATAGAATCGAGGATCATTGACAAGGGAGGATTGGAATATGGGCTATGCTGAAGTCAGTCAGTTATGCCTTAGAGATTGTCAACGAACGTTAGTGTTGTGTACAATCTTCTTTTGGGGTGAAAGGAACTTTTAGAGCATCTCTAGCTTTCACCCATATTTTTTCTCAAATTTGAGTCAAATTTTGGGCAAAAACCTATTTTGGGTAGACACATCTCCAACCATCAAACCCAAATTTTACGCATCTCCCTCTTTTTCTCTCTCTCTAACTAGCCGTTGGAGAAATGGGTCAAGGCAAAAGTTGTCTCAGATTTGGGCAAAAAAATGGATAAAACCCAAAATGGGGAAGGGTTTGGGTCAAAGATTGGAGAGAGATTTTTGTGATTTTTGCCCCATTTTTAAATTTGAGTCTTAAAATGGGTCAAGGCTGGAGATGCTCTTAGAGACCCATAAACTCTGCAAAGATATGTTAGTGCAGTTGTGGTCATTCAAAGTACAGGGAAATCTCTGGTTTGCTCTTGTTAAAGTTGGATCTGGGGAAAATCAAGACCTCGGAGAGGTGGTTGATGAGAACTAGCACTAATCCATCGGAGAGTGTTTGGTAAATTGGTTCTTTGTATGATTATTATGCTTAAGATCTGTTCACATAGAGTGGCTATTAATGTAGAGTTGTTTTTCATTTCGTTTTTCAATTTTGTTTTCCTTTTCGTTTTTCAATCTGATCACTTTTGGATATGTCATTCATAATTTGGGAATGAGAAGAAAACATTTGATGCACTATGCCTTGAATTGGAATCAACTTTCATTTTATGGTTAATGCTGCATATTATTACAGCAGAAGAACTATATGGCAGATTATGTTTGCAAGGGCTCAAAATATTTGTATTTGTTGTCACGCCCACGATTTTCAACATAAAATAAATAATCCATTTCAAGAAATGATCTTCGCATATTACTGATTATACCCCAAAGAGAGTTCCCAAAATGATCATTTACAAACTAAATCCCCAAGTTTAAAAATTTACAATGTTGGCACCACGGCCAAAATTTCATATCTAGTTAAAGTGAGTAAATTTAGAGGTTACATAATATTTGAAATTAAAATACTTCAAATGAATTTACATTTTCATCTTTCCAAGTGATCATACAAAAGACGATGAAATCAATTCTCGGGCGGCTTTTAAAAGAGATGGAATCAAGCATGTGCACCATGCACTCCGCGTCAATATCCTTGAGATGTACCTGAAAATGATAGGTTGAGCTACACTAGCCCAGTAGAGAATTCTATACCCAAGCTATATGTAAATGTGATGAAACATGCGAAGGGAATGAATGATTTTCAATAAAAGAACAAGAGATACAAAGGGGCACCATATTGGACTAACGGACAACGACTATGGAATTCAATGCGTCTAAGAGATATCCCTAACCATTCGTACCGCAACTAGGAGCAGCTTTATGCATAAATTAATCTAATCAACCCAATACCGTTCCTCAAATCATCATTTTAAGATTCCTCGAATGACTGCCACCTTTATTTTCCTCATTTCTTACCATTTACTATCAAGCCTCTTTTATAAAAAGAAAATATTTTCTTTTGGTTGCCAAAATAACTTTGAGAAAACTCTCGACCTTCATGGGTCAAGCTCCATTGATTCGCTTGAATACTGGAATTTGTTGATTTGTACCCAACTACCGGAACCGTTGATTCGCTTAGGAATACCGGAGGATTTTTCATAAAAATCCTTTTTCCAACACGAAATTCCTTTCTTTTCAAAACTTTGATAAAATCGATCATTTATTCCTTTGTTCGACACTTACCATCTCAAGCAACAAACAACTCAAACAACAACACAAACTTCTATAACCAATCATAACTTCCTTCATCATGCGAGACATTCAACCGTATTATCACCCCTTGCGTTACAGTGAATTCTCTCCACCTAGGTTTCCGCGTTATCATACATTGCGTTGCGGACCCTCTAGAGTCTTCGCATTACCACACCTTGCATTACAAGACCCTCAATTCAAAATTATCAATTTACACACACACACACACACACATTATGAATCCACATACAAGAAGACAACATTCCCAAGGTCACATTCTTTCATTCATAATCACACAAAGTTTAACAAACCCATAAACACGTCCCCTTATACATAAATAAATACCTTAAGCTCAAGTTGTTCCTCTAAGTCTATCACGATATCCCACGTCATGCATCGAACCCACTAATGACTTTACAACGCATCACCCATTAGGTTCTATACTAAAATTCTGTAGAACGAGCACTAAAGGAAGTTTGAAAGATCAACAAGGCGAATGAGGAGGATACGAATTACTCTATTACCATTTAGACTATTTGATAGGTCCTTATCAACCAACCATGCACCCTACGATATACTTTACAGCCTACGATATTCAATAATGACTCCATAGTACGTTTCTCAATTCACCAATCATCCCGTCATGTTATAGCACTTAATAGGTCTATATCGATCATTGAGACATGCTACAACATCTACTTCAATCAACTAAATGCGTAAATAAAGTACGAGTATCCTAATCATTTAATTCTACACTTTTCTAAGTTATGACGAGAGTCCAAGGAGATCGATTGGCCAATGAATCTTTCGAGGTACGAACAATCAAGTTTAGAAGTGATTTGAAGCTATTCAAAAGGTGTTTAAGGTGTTCGGAGTTCAAACGGGCACAAGAAGAAACAAATGAACCAAATCTATCCGGAACAGAAGGGGGTATTGATACCCCCAATAAAGGTATTTGTATCTGGCCAGAATCTGGTCCAGAGGAGAGTGGGGTATCGATACCCATTTTGAGGGTATTAATACCACGGAGTTTTTTTGTAAATTTTTAGTTTTTCAACAACAAAATCCCAACAACAAAGGACGAATCACGGCACGATCAAGGCACATAATCAACCCATAAATAAATAGAGAGAGTAAGTAATCCTTACCTCAAGTGGTTTGAATGAGACCCAAGCCATTTGATCGAAGTCCAAGCGAACCCTAGACCTCCAAAGCTCCGAAATCGACTAAGAACTTCCCTCCAAGCTTGACCCACGAAATTTTGAGCTTGAGAACATGATTGGAAGGCCGAAGGGTGGTTGATCTTTAAGGATCTTGGAGGAGTTTTGAGTGAGAGAGAGAGAGAGAGAGAGAGAGAGAGAGAGAGAGAGAGAGAGAGAGAGAGAGAGAGAGAGAGAGAGAGAGAGAGAGAGAGAGAGGGGATCCTATATATACTATTATATCCTTTAATCACACACCCAATCCCTTAAGTTTCAATCCCCTCATTTCAACCCCTAATTTAAATAGCCACCAAATAAATCATGTTCTCCTAATTAGCCAATTAATAAACATTTCAATAATTAAAAAAAATTTACGGGTCTCTACGTTTGTTCCCCTAGGCTTTGCTTTGATGACTTCCTTACATCAAAATTGGAAAGTTACAAATGCTAATGTCGCTTTATTTCGTTCACATTACAATTTCCTAAGACGATTTTATAACAAGAAAATTGCTTCACAATACAGAATTTTGCAAATTTTAGGGAGAACGGGGCCTTAATGTTGGTGCGGCGGGTCAGGAGAGTTTGCTCTGTATCCATACCTAGCCACTCCAACCCCCTTCACAAGAGTGATCGAAGGGTCCGACTCCGGTGTCTTGGTTCCAGGGGGCTTTACTTTTCTTTTGTATTTTGTATTTTGTATTTTGTTTTTGTTTGTTGTTTTTTTTTTTTAAATTTTTGGACCGGTAGTGTCAGCTTTTATTGTACTGTGTTTTCTTTTATATAATAGTATAAGGGATGATCTTGTCCGTTGAAAAAAAAATACATTTTCCATGTCAACCTGGCTTTGGACTGGATTTTGGTCCAAATAAATCTCTCTTTGGCTTAATAACAGTAGTAGAGAAATCTGTGTATTTATCTAGGAATTAGGACAAAATAACAGCAGAACCCATCTAATCTCTAATCAGAATACCACCGAAATTGTGATCCCTATGTACCTCCAAGAACCAAGAAGTTAAAAAAACGTTTTGCTGCGGAATCATGCTCTCAAACCAAAGCCAAAAGGCATAAAATATGGCAAGCCTAGAGACAATCAATTTATGTGCACGTTATTATGCTTCCTTCATTTATTGCCGGGAATTAGGACACGACGGAAAAAAAAAAAAAAAAAGCCCTTAGGAATTACGAAAGAGATCCTCAAAAAAAAAAACCCTGATTTTGACCGTTGGACAGAGAGATATCCCCTTCACTTTAATATCCCAACCGAAATCGAATTGGCTTTCTGTTTCACGAAAACTTGAACTGCAATAATTTCCTAATTGAGAAACTTCATACCCAAGAAATCAAAATCCAAATCACACCCAGTTTAGAATCTCTCACTTCTAACTAGTTCGCAACTCAAAAACTTCACACCCAAGTCTTCCACAAACCCCAATTCTATTCAACTTAGGTTTCCAGAGAGAGAGAGAGAGAGAGAGAGAGAGAGAGAGAGATGCAATCATATTAAGATATACCGTATCCTATGATTCTCATAACCAAATAAAAAACAACTCCGCTCCTCTGTTTCCATCATTCTCATTCACAAAAATTTCATACTCTGTTCTTTGCAGTCGAGTGTTGAACAACTAGTAGAAGGAGAGAATGGACAACGATTTCGGGTACGATTACTCTAAACTCGACAGGCTTTTGAAGGAAACTAAAGAGTGGCTTCTCCAACTGGATAGCAAAAAAAGGCTGAATGTCGTTCGGGAGATTCTCAAGAACCCTCATTACGATGAGTCTGATGTATACATCCTCTGTCTCAACGAGTATCAAATACCGTCTGATCATAAACCACCTGAGCCTAGAAACCCTTTCAAGATTCGGTTCGTGATGAGTGGAAGGCAACCCACCAAACCCGTTAGGGAGGATGAAAACGCGGACAAGAAAACTGAAAAAACAGGTCGAAAGAGGCCACGGGGCAGTAGTGATTGTGAGTTTGGTGGTGAAGAAGAAAAGTACAGAGCGATCAAGAAGAGGGCGAACATGAAGAAGGTGAACAACTTGGTTCGAAAAAGGAAGGTTGTTTTACCGGAAATCACACCAGACCTGCCTGATGAATTCAAGGAAAGAATCCGAAATCTTGGGGGAGCCAAAGCTACTTTGGTAATTCAAAAGGTACTCGAAGGCACGGACGTGAGCGCTAACCACGGGCGCCTCTCTCTCCCGCGAGGTAAACTCGTAGACAAGGAGTTTCCAAGTGGGGAAGGGATCAATGGGAAGGATGTTGCGGAGATAGAAGCGCGGCTTATTGCAGAGAACGGAAAGGAACACGAGATCGATATAAGGCAGTGGAACATGAAGAACAGAATATATAATGTGGTGAAAGGGTGGAATGAGGTTGTGAAAGAACACAAACTGTGCAAGGATTTGCTAGTGCAACTTTGGTCATTTAGAGTAGAGGGAAACCTCTGGTTTGCACTTGTTAAACTCTGGAAGGTAAAGGAACAAGATTGATAAGTTCTCCTGCTGTAAGTATTGGGAGAATCATAGGGAAAATCTTCAGCATTTGGATTTTTGTCCAGTTCTTATTTAGCAGCACAAGGGGGTGTGTCCCCTTTCAGTGTTTTGGTAAATACTGCATTCCCTTTTATGAACTTATGATCGTTGCGAGACATTAACTTGTCATTTTGGAAATTGCAGTGGTTGGTTCATTCGAATCGCTACTTTTCTTGGAATAACTATTCCTTCATCTTTCAACGTGCTTGGTTGTGTTTTCCTCTTACTGTCGATTCTCTTTTATCTTCTCTTCCCTTTTGAAACTGTGTTTTCGTTTGGATGTTGGGAAAACGAAAAAGAATAGGATATATAAAATACCATCTGTTAATAATGGGTGTTGTTCTGTTTCTCCACAAAATGCTTCGAAACCGAATTGGCAAATGTGTTGCGGGCGTGCCAGGACAGGTCTGCTGTCCAAGTTGTTTTCAAGGCCTTCGTGCCTCAAAAATCTGACTTCTTTCAAATGATAGTGCTAGGCCCAAAGGGTAAGGCCTCGTGATGATTCGTTGTTCGCCTTTGCTGGATAAGGACTTAAATATTTCCTAACTGTTGTTAGAAAATGGATAAAAGAAAAAGAAAGGATTGAAAGGTAAATAAGAAATGAAAACAAACTTTATTAATCGGTTTAACAAAGTTTGGATACAAGGAAGTGAAAGGAAATAAAATCTAGTCCGTGCTAGATTGAACGGGAAAGTAAAGACAATGAAAAGATAAATTGGGTAAGCCGTGGGCTTGAAGGTCGTGGACCATTGCCAAGGCCTTCAATTCTTGCATTTATAAGCAATGCTTCCAGGCCTTGAGTTGCTTGAGCTGCTTCCATAGGCCCTCATGCATGGCTGCCATGTGGCCTTCTAGCAGAGGCTTAGGCTTGAGCAGCTTCGAAATGCTCCAATGAGGGGCTGTTCTTTGACCAAAACGTGCTCTTCACTCCAAGAAAATGGCCAAAGCCTGAAAAATCCTCATTTTCTGCATAAAACTTTGTAAAAGAGCAAAGGGAATTTCAGCACCCAGGCCTTGAGCTGCTTCAACACTCAAGCTACTGCTTGATTGGACATCCTCTGGGCCCACCACTGCTGAAGACCAATACTTCTCCAGGCCTTCCTACCATTTTATTGGTCCTCTATCTCTTGTGGGCCCTTAAATCCTCTAATCTTGATTCCTTATGAATGAAGAATCGAGAAACAAAAGATTAACCAGACCTGAGTGAGCTACTTGTGTGCAGCTTGCTTAGGTCTGCATGAGTCATTCACCAACAGCTCCAAGGGCTGCATGTACGCCACCTGTCCCTGGCCTTGCATCATGCTGAAGAATGGGGTCCCACCAGTTCAGACCTTGAGCTGCTTGTAAGCAGCTTACCTAGATCTGCCCAGCAAGAACATTCTAGGCCTTTAAGCTGCTTGTGAGCAGCTTGAGACCTTTTAGCTGCTTGTGAGCATGGATGTTTATAAAAAAAAAGGGATAGTTGGGCCCACCAAGGCCAAAAACGCAGGCCTGGTTGAGCTGCTTGTGAGCAGCTTATGTGATGTCAGATAGAGGCCTTTGAGCTGCTTGTCCAGGCCTAAGCTGCTTGTGAGCTGCTTGGGATGTCTCCATGCATGGTTGCCACGTGTCCCAAGCCTTGCTTCATGCTAAAGGATAGAAAAGACTCAGACCTTGAGCTGCTTGTAAGCAGCTTACCTAGATCTGCCCAGCAAGAACATTCTAGGCCTTTGAGCTACTTATGAGCAGCTTGAGACCTTTTCCCTGCCAACTGAAGGCCATAGGTGACGTTTTCTTTAAGAAGTAGGCCCATTTATTACTTGGGCCTGAATTTGAAGAGCATCATAGGCCTCTTCTCTTTGTAAGCCATGCGGACCCAAGTTTGGAAAGAAAACTTGGGCTTTAACTGATTTAGGCTCACTTAGAAGGCCTTATTATTTCTAAGAACTGGCCTAGACCTGGATAAAACACTTAGATCTAGCGGGTCAACCTAAGTCTTCGGCCAATCTTGAGCTTGGGCTTGTGATAACGAAATCTTAGGCATAATTTGGCCCAGGCCTTTGAAAACTCAACTCGATCAGTGGCGTTCAAATCGGCCCGATTTCGTGGATGACCGATCATGAGGCTTTTTAGCATCTGAGACCTTCATTCAAGTCCTTCTTCTAACCACAAATTGATTTTCTGAATTTTGGCCAAAAATGGGTGTAAACATGTTCTTCTGATATACCTTTTGTGCTTGCCAATATTGGGTGTTGTTCTTCTGATATTCTTGTTGCTAAATCCATCATCCTGTCATTGGTACTTCAACACTCTTTGCGCCATTTTTATAGTTGAAAGATCGAGAAGCACATGAATTACGCCCAAATCTGATAAAACTTAAGTCTTTACTCACAGTCACAGAGTTGTTATGTGTAAGGCATCTTGCCCATAATTGAGGAATAATGGAACATGTCATATCAACAGAGTCCCCTTGGCCCTTAGGAATAGTGATCCACAAAGTATATGGTCAAACTAATTTAATTCGGTTAGAAATTAGTCTAGACAAGCTTTTTGGTAAAATGGTTCCATCTTTCTTATTTTAAATCGGATTAAGACCTATTATATATGGATAAGGATTTTGAAAGAACTCGAGGATTGAATCCAATTATTAAAATAAGTTTAGTACCTCTTATGAAACCGAGTTTGGATGGTTATTATCTGAAGAAGGCTTCTGCGTTGAATTTGAACCCTTCATCGCTGACTGTCCCTTCCTCATGTCATTCTGTTTTGCCAAATTTTTTCGTATCATGTCTGGGGATGATGAAAATAGCCGACTGCACCTATATATTTAGTTTCTATTTCTTTGTTTCCTGTATATTAGTAATATTAGTGATCACATATTCTCAAATTTGGAGGTATGATTTTTTCCCCCCTTCCTCTTCATTGTTTAGTTGCTTGTTTTGATATTTTCCGTTTGGGAAGATTTGGAAATATTTGTGAATTGTGCAATTTTTTGAACTCCAGCGGAAAATGTTTTGTTTTTCTTTTTGTCAAAATTGGCAACCTAATTAGGTCTATTTAGATCCTCCTTACATTTTAGTTTGTTTTTGGTCGAGTCAAAAGTAATGAAAAGTTAAAGAGAACATCATTTTATTATGTGAACTAGGAAAGAAGACGATAATTTTTTTTTGCCAGATGACAAGATGTTAGTGTATGTTCAATTACTACGAAGATCAACCTCATATCCATAGAAATTGAATCCTAGACTTCACACTCTAAAGGAGCGCTACATAACCATCGTATTAGTGGTTTTCGCTTAGCTTGTTTTTTTTTAATAGATGGAAGCATGGATACCTCACTTTTAAGTTAAACATGGGTTTGCCAGGGCTCAAAATATTTGTATTTGTTCCCCTAGACTTGGCTTTGATGACTTCCTTACATCAAAATCGAAAAGTTACAAATGCTAATGTCGCTTTATTTCGTTAACATTACAATTTCCCAAGACAATTTTATAACAAGAAAATTGCTTCAACAGTACAGAATTTTGCAAATTTTAGGGAGAACGAGGCCTTAATGTTGGTGCGGTGGGTCAGGAGAGTTTGCTCTGTGTCCACACATAGCCACTCCAACCCCCTTCACGAGAATGATCGACGAGTCCGACTCCGGCGTCTTGATTCCAGGCGGATTTTCTTTTCTTTTGTATTTTGTATTTTGTTTTTGTTTGTTGTTTTTTTTTTTTTAAATTTTCAGACCAGTAGTGTCCGCTTTTATTGTATCGTGTTTTCTTTTATATATTAGTATATGGGATAATCTTGTTCGTTGAAAAAAAAAAAAAACACTTTCCATGTCAACCTGGCTTTGGACAGGATTTTGGTCGAAATAAACGTCTCTTTGGCTTGATAAGAGTAGTAGAGAAATCAGTGTATTTATCTGGAAATTAGAACAAAATAACAGCAAAACCCATCTAATTCCTAATTAGAATACCACCGAAATTATGGCCCTCCCTATACCTCTAAGAACCAAAGAGCTAAAAGGATGTTTTGCTGCAGAACCATGCACCCAACTAAAAGCCGAAAGGCATCAAATAGGGCAAGCCTATAGACAATCAATTTCTGTGCATGTTATTATGCTTCCTTCATTTATTGTCGGGAATTAGGACATGACGGAAAAAAAAAAAAAAAAACCCCTAGTAATTGTGAAAGAGATCCTCAAAAAAACCCTAATTTTGACCATTGGTACAAGAGATATCTATCCCCTTCACTTTAGTATCCCAACTGAAATCCGAAATACTTTCTGTTTCACGAAAACTTGATCTGCAATAATTTCCTAATTGAGAAACTTCACACCCAAGAAATCAAAATCCAAATCACACCCAGTTTAGAATCTCTCACTTCTAACTACTTCCCAACTCCAAAACCCAAGTCTTACACAAACCCCACTTCTATTCAACTTAGGTTTCCAGAGAGAGAGAGAGAGAGAGAGAGAGAGAGAGAGAGAGAGAGATGCAATCATATTAAGATATGCCGTATCCTATGATTCTCATAACCAAATAAAAAACATCTCCGCTCCTCTGTTTCCATTATTCTCATAACCAAATAAAAAACATCTCCGCTCCTCTGTTTCCATCATTCTCATTCACAAAAATTTCATACTCTGTTCTTTGCTGTCGAGTGTTGAACAACTAGTAGAAGGAAAGAATGGACAACGATTCCGGATACGATTACTCTAAACTCGATAGGCTTTTGAAGGAAACTAAAGAGTGGCTTCTCCAACTGGATAGCAGGAAAAGGCTGAATGTCGTTCGGGAGATTCTCAAGAACCCTCATTACGATGAGTCTGATGTATACATCCTCTGTCTCAACGAGTATCAAATACCGTCTGATCATAAACCACCTGAGCCTAGAAACCCTTTCAAGATTCGGTTCGTCATGAGTGGAAGGCAACCCACCAAACCCGTTAGGGAGGATGAAAACGCCGGCAAGAAAACTAAAAAAACAGGTCGAAAGAGGCCACGGGGCAGTCGTGATTGTGAGTTTGGTGGTGAAGAAGAAAAGTACAGAGCGATCAAGAAGAGGGCGAACATGAAGAAGGTGAACAACTTGGTTCGAAAAAGGAAGGTTGTTTTACCGGAAATCACACCAGACCTGCCTGATGAATTCAAGGAAAGAATCCGAAATCTTGGGGGAGCCAAAGCTACTTTGGTAATTCAAAAGGTACTCGAAGGCACGGACGTGAGTGCTCGCCATGGGCGCCTCTCTCTCCCGCGAGGTAAACTTGTAGACAAGGAGTTTCCAAGTGGGGAAGGGATCAATGGGAAGGATGTTGCGGAGATAGAAGCGCGGCTTATTGCAGAGAATGGAAAGGAACACGAGATCGATATAAGGCAGTGGAAAATGAGCAAAGGAATATATAATGTGGTGAAAGGGTGGAATGAGGTTGTGAAAGAACACAAACTGTACAAGGATTTGCTAGTGCAACTTTGGTCATTTAGAGTAGAGGGAAACCTCTGGTTTGCACTTGTTAAACTCTGGAAGGTAAAGGAACAAGATTGATTAGTTCTCCTGCTGTAAGTATTGGGAGAATCATAGGGAAAATCTCCAGCCTTCGGATTTTTGTCCAGTTCTTATTTAGCAGCACAAGGGGGGTGTCCCCTTTTAGTGTTTTGTTAAATACTGCATATCCTTTAATGAACTTATGATCGTTTGCGAGACATTAACTTGTCATTTTGGAAATTGCAGTGGTTGGTTCATTAAAATTAATCGCTACTTTTCTTGCAAAATAACTTTCCTTCATCTTTCAATGTGCTTGGTTGTGTTTTCCTCTTACTGTCGATTCTCTTTATCTTCTCTTCCCTTTTGAAACTGTGTTTTCGTTTGGATGTTGGGAAAACGAATAAGAATAGCATATATAAAATACCATCTGTCAATATTGGGTGTTGTTCTTCTGATATACCTTTTGTGCTTGCCAATATTGGGTGTTGTTCTTCTGATATTCTTGTTGCTTAATCCATTATCCTGCCAATGGTACTTCAACACTCATTGCGCCATTTTTATAGTTGAAAGTTCGAGAGGCACATGAACTCCCAAATCTGATAAAACTTAAGTCTTTACTCACAGTCACAGAGTTGTTAGGTGTAAGGCATGTTGCCAATAATTGAGGAATAGTGGAACATGTCATATCAACGGAGTCCCCTTGGCCCTTAGGAATAGTGATCCACAAAGTACATGGTCTAACCATAGTTACCGGTGAAATATGACAAACACTACCCCAAAAGATTCAGTAAGCTACGGAAGCTATCAGTAGTGTTGATCAAACAAGTATCAAGAGCGTTTGGCAGGCTTCTTATGTTTCCTAAGCAGTGGTTCATAGGGTGGAGAGAATTTTGAAACGATAGTGGTTTTCGGACATTGAGCATGGCAAAATGTATCCCCTTTCTTTACTGGCATTTTCAGTAGAATTTCAATGTTTGTTAGCTGCAAGCAAGGTGAGATCATAAATTAATGATGCAAGTGAGTGATCACAAGTGAACTTTTTTGCTAGAATCTAGCACTGATCATACTCATTTCAAAGGAGACCAGCATGTAAATGTTATTCATTTCATCGATCTGAGAGGCAAAAGGAAAAGACCATAATATAAGCAGGAAAGCCTGCTTGTTAGAAGTACTGGCCCCGGCAAATGGAACCATGATTTTTTTTCATGCGTCGTATTATTCTTTTTGTAGATTATAGCGGTTTGACTGCTATTGTAAGTGGTCACTCAAGCAAGATACACATATTGCTAAAGTAGATTACCTTTTGTTCACCGCACGCCTATCTCTAATGTCGAGACAAATCAACATGAAATTGATAAGGGAGGAAGGAAGAGTTTCTTGTCCACGCGGCAAAATGGGAATCAAGTTTCGCGGATAGAATTGAGGATCATTGAAGAGGGAGGATTGGAATATGGGATATGCTGAAGTCAGTCAGATATGCCTTAGAGATCGTCAACGAAAGTTAGTGTTGTATACAATCTTCTTTTGGGGTGAAAGGAACTTTTAGAGACTCATAAACTCTGCAAAGATATGTTAGTGCAGTTGTGGTCATTCAAAGTACAGGGAAATCTCTTATTAGCTCTTGTTAAAGTTGGATCTGGGGAAAATCAAGACCTCGGAGAGGTGGTTGATGAGAACTAGCACTAATCCATCTGAGAGTGTTTGGTAAATTGGTTCTTTGTATGATTATTATGCTTAAGATCTGTTCACATAGAGTGGCTATTAATGTAGAGTTGTTTTTCATTTCGTTTTTCAATTTTGTTTTTCTTTTCGTTTTTCAATCTGATCAGTTTTGGATATGTCATTCATAATTTGTGAACGAGAAGAAAACATTTGATGCACTATGCCTTGAATTGAAATCAACTTTCATTTTATGGTTAATGCTGCATATTATTATAGCAGAAGAACTGTATGGCAGATTATGCTTGCTAAATGATCACATGTTGGTCTAAGGGCAACCTGTATAGGGATCTGAATAAAAGTTTCGTTCTACAGAAAAACATGGAAAACTGGGATTCCGAACAGATAGAATTTACCTTAAACCGATGGAATTTGGCCGAGCAATATTGAGGCATGTGGTGCTACTGATCAGTTCTCCTGCCTAGCTGATCTGTTTCCACATTTTTATGCAAATATTTTCCGGGGAAACAAATATATATATATATATATATATATATATATATATATATATATATATATTACAGACTGGTGTCGAAATTTTTGCACATTGTAACTTGGAACACTGTACTTTGTACGTATACGTACACTTACTTGAGTTGTAGCTGCTTTGACCGTTGGATTCTGGTAGGTTTGGTAAACTAGAGTTTGTGGCCGCTGACTAGCAGCTGTTGGTGTTCCGTCGATAAACTGGACTCAATTATTAGTGCTGAACATAATAATAATAATATTATTATTATTATTAGTGCTGAACATATCTAATAATGTACCAATTTTTCTGTACCAGTAGCTGGACTCAATCTTATCTCATCCAAATTGTACACTAATAATTGAATGCTTAGATAAAGACTTATCATCAGTATCCAATTACTGATGATAACATCTGTATCTTTCTGCCAACAAGTTTTTTTTAAATCAGGAGGTGTATCCGTATATGGTCTAAACCAACAAGTTGAGCAGAAGAAAACAAAAGAGAGCCAACACTCCCACACGTCTCCTCTGCTTTTACAGCACAGCACCTCGTCCTGTTTGTCCTCGTTGGTCAAGTTCCTCCCCTTGTCCCTATCCTCTTTCTTTACCAATCCAAATTTCCTTTGTTGGTTCTCATGAAAGGAGAAATTTTGGGGTGCGGAGCAGGTACCTGTTGGTGATCTCAATCATTCAAATGTATTTTGGATAATTCAGATTTATTTCCTCTTTCAACTCTCACTCCAGTACTCTCTTTTCTCTTTTTCTTTTTCTAAAATCCGAACCGTCCATAATATGTTTGGACAGTTGAAATAACCGATACGGTACAACATATTGGTATCCACCCGACACACAAAAACTTCTCCTCATGAAGAGCCTACATGGTTAATCCAAACTACGCAGTTCGTAGAGAATGAACTACGCAATTCGTAGAGAATGGCTTAAGTTGAAAGTTACATCTATCGGTGTCCGATGAAGTTTACATGTGTGTATATATATAGGGTTTGTTTCAAATGAGGATCTCTTCAAATGTGGACTCTACTTTTTTGATAGAATTTCGATGATCCGAACCACTCAATGTGTTCAGAACGTGATTTTAAAGGTACCCATGAAAAATCGGCAAAAAAAATGATCGGAAAGACTTGATTTAAGCAGTTTTTATTTGAACTGTTCAATAAAAAACTATTCAGATCAAGCCTTTCCCGGTCTTTTTTTTTTTTTTAATTTCTCGCGGGTATCCTTAAAATCACATTCTGATTACATTGAGCGGTTCGGATAATCGAAATTTGATCGAAAAATGAGAGAAATGGAGAGGTCTGCATCTTAACTAAAATGAGGACTCTCTCATATAAAAAGGGCGCCCTTACCGTATTAAAAGTTAAGGACGTCCCATTCCCGACCAATGTGCGATGATTCGAGCTGCTCAATATGTTTAGAACGTGATTTTAAGAATATCCGGGAGAAATCAGCAAAAAAGAAAAAGACTGGACTTGATCCGAGCAGTTTTTGTTTGTATTTTATCAAACGGTTCAAATAAAAACTACTCAAATCAAGTCTTTCCCGGTTTTTTTTTTTTGCTGATTTCTGCGGGTACCCTTAAAATCACGTTCTGAACACATTAAGCGGCTCGGATCATCAAAATTTGATCGGGAAAGATGAGAAAAGGGGATGTCTGGATTTTATTTAAAATGAGGACGCCCTTACCTAGGGATGGCAATCTCGGCCGCCTCGTTCGAACCCGCCCCGTTCCCCGCCCCGAAAATCCCCGAACTTCTGGGATTAGTTTGTGGATTTCGGGGATTGGGTAGGGTATGGGGAATTTTTTTTAAAAAATTCGGGGATCGGGTAAGAGACGGGGATAGGTCTGTCCCCGCCCCGAACCCTACCCGTCCCCGTTCCCCGTTCGTTACCCGCCATGCCCCGTCCCCGAATCCTTGAAATATATATATATATATATATATTTATATATAAAAATAAATAAATATATACTATATTATATATATCCCTTCAGTAGTATGTTTTTTTAGGGTTCTCATTCTTTTCCATTCTTTTCCGCCGCACCAGTGCACCACTCGGTCCACTCTTCTCTTATTTCCGGTGTAACATTTGTTGATGATTGATCGAGTAAGAGTTCTTTTAATTTATAATCATCTCAATTGAAGATATTTATTAGAGAATAGAAAGTGATACATTTCTGTTTTACACGTTGCACTACTTTGGTCCTTGGAATTGGGAAGGATCAGGGATGCTTTGGTCGCTATGTCTTTTGTCCATGACTGTTTTTTGGTCCATGACTGTTTTGGTTGCACTACTTTGGTCCATAACTGTTTTTTGTTTGAAACTATAGAATTGTGCACTGTTTCTTTATTTGCTTAATGTTTGCTCCGGTTATGAGCTGTTTAGAACTATGGAACTATGAAATTAGGGCTGGAATTAACTTAGTGTTGGAAAAACAGTGCTGCAGATTAACTTATGTGCTGGAATAAGCTATTATGTGTTAAAAATTGATAGTACTTGCCCGAATTCTGAATCCCCGAATCCCCGTTTTGGATCCCCATTCCCCGGTTAGGTAGGGGATGGAGGAAAAAAACAAATTCTCATTGGGGATCGGATTGGGGATGGGGTGGGGAGTAATGGGTAGGGGGTGGAAAGGGACTCTCTCTCTCTCTCTCTCTCTCTCTCTCTCTCTCTCTCTCTCTCTATATATATATATATATATATATATATTGTTTTTTTAAGCAAAGATGCACATCATCGACGTTATTAAAATTAACGGGTCAAATTCGCAGTATGAAATAGAACGACTCATGAAAGGTGGAGTAGCTTGGAAGAGAGATAAATAAAAGATAGAGGTACGATGAGAAACTTTAGACCCTATCCCTATCACGAGACAAATTTTTCGGTGCTCTTTGAGCACGTCACAAAATGGCCCAAAATCCTGATCATCACATATTTTTGCGAGATCAAAAACTAAGCATATTGCTCTGCGAAAACGTGTGGTGGATAAATGTATTAGGGGCATCACGTGACAATGTTCCAAAATCACAAAATAATTAATCCTATCATCGTCATCTTCACCAACAGTATTGGTGCAAATAAGATATAATTCACGAAGTATCCGAGCACTAATCCGAGCCGTCTAAACATGCTTTAGATGGCCACGATTTTAGAGAATAAGAGAAGAGAGAGTGGTCGGCTTAGAGGGAGAGAAAGTGTTCTAATCAAAACACGTTTGGACTGCTTGAATGCGTGCGGTACCTAATTTGCACTCAAAAACTTCTCCGGTTATTCACATGAATCATACATATCTCATCACTCCGCCTCTAACAACCAGAGTTCATCACCAAAATCAATCCCCACACCACACCACCACCGCCACCAACCATGCCAACTTCCTCATCCCTCTCTCCTCCACTCAAACCCCAATCTGAGCCCAGCACCACCGCTCATGACCACCACCAACAGCAGCAGTACCTCCAAACCCTCCTACAATCCGCCCGCCCTTTCCTCACGGGCGACCTCTCGCCCATCGACCCGAACCTTCCCTCCCTCATCTCCCTCCTCCGCTCCGTCGGCGCCAACGAGTGCTGGCACAAGCACGGCACCTTCCTCCACCACCTCCTTAACATCCACCGCATCCTGACCCTCTGGAACTCCCCGGCCGCCGTCGCCCTCTGCGGCCTCTTCCACTCCGCCTACTCCAACTCCTACGTCAACCTCGCCATCTTCGACCCCGCCACCACCGGCCGCGAGGACGTCCGCCGCCACGTCGGCGCCGAGGCCGAGCGGCTCATCTACATGTTCTGCGTGGTCCCCCGCCAGCCCCTGATCCACGACGACCTGCTGTTCCGTTACGCGGACGCGGAGCTCGTCGAGGACCTCGGGGCTTCGGAGGTCTCGGTGAGGAATGCCAAGGAGAGGGGCGTGTTTGACGAGGAGGAAGGGTGGAGGAAGAAGCTGGAGTCTGTCGTGCCGAAGGATGGGGTGGTGGTGAAGCACATCAAGACGGGGGAGGACGTCCTCGTGTCCCGGAGGCTGGTCGCTGTGTTCGTGATGATGACCATTGCGGACTTCAGCGACCAGCTTTTCAGTTTCCAGGACGTCCTTTTCGAGAATTTTAACGGCCGTCTCGAGTTTAGTGGGAATGATGTGGCAGGGGGTTTGTGGCCCGGGGACGGGAAGCCGGGGTTGTGGATGAACTCGTTATCGAGGATGGGCGCAATTTACAATCTGATAGTGAGAGAAGAGGAGATTTTGCTGGAAAAGAGGAGAAGGGAAAAAATTGGTGGTGGTGGTGAGGGTGTTGAGGGAGTGGTGATCGAGGCCGGTAGAGACGAGGAGATTGAGCTGGTGGTACCGCCGGTTTTCGATGGTTGCACCAGGGTTTTGGATGCAGGGGAGCAAATAATTGCCAGGGATATGTACTGGGAAGCTGTCAATTGTAGTGCTGGTTTGGAGCGAGCCGAAGAGTTGTTGGTTGGGTGTATCGCGAAAAACCCGTTTATTGGAGAGCCTCATGTGGTGTTGGCTCAGGTTTATTTGAGCAGTGGAAGGTTTGAGGAAGGTGAGAGGGAAGCTGTGAAAGGGCTGACCTTGTTGTTGGAATGGGGAAGCCCTTGGGACAAGAGGATGTCATGGGAAGGCTGGATTGCTTGGGCTAGAGTCCTGCTCATGAAAGCCAAAGAGAGGTCATGGCCTCACACTTCTTGGGGCATTCTCAATTTGGGGCTTGTCAGATAGGGAGGAATTATAATGAAGGAAGATGTTCGAGACACGGATGTCATCTGGAGCCTTTCGATCTCGGACAATTCTCTGTACATCTGTGTCTGGATCTGCCGTCTATGTCTTGTGCTTGGATTCGTGTCTTGTGTCTGCAGCCCTGCCCCTAAATAAGTGCCCTCTAAATAAGTGCCCTCTTTCTTCTAGTCTACTAGTTGCATAACAGCACAAGCTATTATCTTTTAGTCTGCTACCCTTCATGGACCAATAAATAATAACCTGCGATATGTTCTTTGCTTTGCTTTTGTAGTATCAAATTGCAAATATGTTATGGTGGTACCGTAGGTATATTTGCTTGTTTCTTCTAGAGTCTGATTATCAGAATGAGTCCCTCAGACTAACCCAAAGATTTCTGCTTGTGAAGCCTTGAGGTGATGGTTTGTTCCTTTCTTTGGTTTGTTTCCTTTCTCATATTTCTGAAATTATGCACATCATGCATCATCAAATCATTGCAGGATTAGGTTGTTCCATTAGGGAAATATTTTTGAACACGGAAGAGAGATGAGAACTAATTAATTTGTAATTTCCCACTTTTGTGTTAAAGAGTACTAGGGCTGCTTCTTCTTGTTTTGTTTTTTTTGGTCAAATTGGCTGGCTAATTGCGGCATAGAATTTTATATATATATATATTTATATATATATATATACCACTCGAAAACAATGAATCATACTACTGATCCAATCAACTACGCGATGGATACGCAATGGAAGCCATTTATGAAGAACAGATTATCATATCAAGAAGAGATATGTTGCCGAGGCAAAGTAAAGAGCTTTAAAAAGTCTATCTTGTATGAGCAAGGGCTTGGGGAAATTTGTCATACAAGGCAATGATATGTTTCAGTAGAATTGGTATTTCAGGCTAATTTCAGTGACTCTTCAGATTACTTTTGAGGACAATCGTGTTGCATTTTGCCCGTTTGTGGGATCTTTGCATCTCTTTGTAACCCATTTATAAGCTCGTTTACTGGAGTCAGACTCTGGTCCTGTGAATGTACCCTCAACTTGCATCTCTTTTGATTGTAGTTTGCACTTCTGAGAGCCGTATTCGCTTCACTGTTCATTTTCTTTCATCAACACAAGTGGGAAATCTCCATTTTTTCCAACACGGAACTCTTCTTACAGTTCGAAAGGCAAGGGTAAAAAACCATTGCTCGTTCAAGCAAACTTTTAGCAGTATGCTTGACAGGTTTCAGGTTTGGCTGGGTGGTATATCTAGGGATGACTTCAGTCAACTTGTTGGAGCTACGTGGAAAAGAACTGTAGTACTAGCGAATTTTCAATTGGGAGCTCCAAGTCGAAATCACTGCAAAAAAGAAAGAAAGAAGAGTGTTATTGAACTCCCAACTGCATGTCTAGACAAAGGCAAGTTTGGCAAGGCTATGGCATGTAATCAGCCCACATACAAGTACACCTCAAGTGGAAAGTGGCAGCCCCTTCAAGAGGGATGGTGGAACTACTTTAAAGGCAGAAGATATGGCAGCCGTGAAGCCAATCACTATGTTAAATGGCTGAAGTGTTCTGAGGTTGTCCTTGAGGTTGATTCAGCGGAATTCAAACAAGCTATGTATCGGTAGAAATCTCATTTGTTTGGCTCTTGTACAGATTGAGATGGAGGATATTGACAGAGGGGGCTCAACATCTATCTAAAAGTACTTGCTTTGTCTCTAGTTTTGAGATGTATGGATTCTGATATGCACATCCCTTATGTTTTCAAGTAATATACTGGTACAAAATCTGGAACCTTCAAAATCTGCTTGAACTTGAACAATCTGATGGAATCCTACCGAACATGTTTCACGATGTATCTTCAACGTGTCTAGAGCTGTTAGGAGCTTGTCAGTCATGATTCTGCGCGTCACAATCGGAGTGGTATATGTAATGCTTTTCACGCCTAATGTGTCAACTTTTTAATTGCCAAACATTAAAAAAAATTGCTTAGACAGTAAAATTGGCCTACATCTTTGTTCATTTTCAACTCCGTTTTTAATGAATAATTAGTCTGCACGTCACCTTAAATAAGATACCAGCAGCGAAGCCGAAACATAGAAGTTGGGTTTTAGTTTTTTCCATTTGACAGGATGCAAAAGATACTATGCTGATGTCCAATGAGTTTTTTCAGTATCTAAAATTTCCTGTCTTTCCGTTACCATATCAAGAACCAAACATGTCTCGCCCTATTGCAGAACCAAATGTACCCTATGATGAATCAGATATTAGCCGAGCAGCCGCACAATGGGGGAAAAAACCAGCAGTTCCTCTCATTAGTTACGGTCAAGCTATGGTTTTTGTTACTATTACCTGTGTATCGAACGAGAAAGTAAGAAGTTCATAGTCAAGGTGTACTATAAGTACTCAATCCAAGTAGCAGCGCGGCAGCAGCAGCAATCTACGAACTACAAACATTTGTACCACCAAATGACATTTGATGCTCTTTTCCGTTTTCCCCAAGTTACAATGAGACCTTCGTTTACGATAGGAAAGAGACAATCGATAACAAGATTTGACTGTAAGACAACAAGATCTAAACTGAAACGCCAAAAAAAAGAAAAGAAAAGCTTACGAATGAAAAGCTACAACACCACCACTAGCATGCCTGGAAACAGTGATTTTGGCAATCCACATGAACTCGGAACAACAACTTAACAGTCTCATAGACAAATAACCACAAGCATGCGGAATACTATTCTTTGGAGTCCAGTTTCATCTACCCAAGAACCCCAGGGTGATCATCACCTTTATACTAGACTTAGGTCTAACGAATGGCCAAAAAAAAAAGAGGCTATGCTCAATTGTTGCCTAAAAACATCAAGAAAAGTCAGAGTTCCACAAAAGCAAACCAGAGGTTTTCCCTCTACTCTGTTTCCCCCAAGCTCCACTGTCATTTCAGTCCATGCTATTCCCGAACAGCATTAATTTCCTCTCTTTCACCGCGACTTGTGTTCATGTTCGCCGCCTTGCCCCTATCTCAAGTCGAAGGCACTAGCAAAAATCCCAACAATTTTTCTTTTTAAAGTAGCCAAAAACCCAACCTCACCGTCTATATGACTTCATATATGAAGTATGGAGCCAATTGGCTAGGTGCAGATCGGTGAGCTGGCATCCGTGAATCACATGGGTTATAACGGTTGGATCCGATAAGGTACGTTTCCTCAGTTGAACGGCTCGGATCAAACCATTCGGTTCCGGTTTGCTGGCCCGTGTAATAAGTGAGTCGAAAGGCCCGAGCTGTGGACTCGGGCTATGATTAGGTCCGGTCCTTCCACTCAGGTCCAGCTAGCCTGGACTGGCCGTTGGGCCACCCGACCTGACTTAGCCACAGTTATTAGGCCCACTACACAAACAGTCCACAGTACAATCCCGAACAGCTTGTGTTCATCTCAAAACCAATTGGAAATGACTAAAAAGATCTCAAATGTTATTAAGTAATCTTAACAATGTTCACTCGCAAACAATGTGAAACTCTATTTTCTTGACAAAACAAAAACATTATGGATTGATCTTGAGATAAAAATGAGTTCCAATCCAACGTGTATGTCAATTCATTTTTTTCTCGAAGATAAATGTGTTTCTATAACACTTATCAGTACGCCGATCACGTCGATCATCATTGTTAGAATTGATATTGTCAACGAACTTTACAAAATGATCTGCTTTGATTTATGGATCAGCGGATCAACAACTTTATGAGATTTTCCGTCAATTCACAACCACCCTCAACTTCAGATTGTGTCTGATCGAGTAAAAAAAAACGCACACTAGAATTGAATGCAGTGTACACTGAGCACCAAACTTCAATAATTGCGGAATTGATTTATTTATTTATTTATTGGAATCAATAAAAAAATCCGAAAGAAAAGAAAGTAACATTTTTATCAGTAAGATAAATGTGTTTTTTATAGAACTATGCTACTGGTATCTACAATCTGTGCACAATCATGTGCACAGATTTTGTAGTGGGGCCCAACACGAATCCCACAGAAATGATCCGAGCCGTTCATTAAATGTAAAATATTTTTTCAAGAGTTCTTGTAAAAAATCAGCTCAATGTAATATCTATAAGTGCTCGATCCAATCATCTAATTTTCATTCAGATTTTCGGGTAATGAAAACTTAGATGATTAGATCAAGCACCTATAGGTATTGGATTGAGCTAATTTTTAACAGGAACCCTTGAAAAAATATTTTACATTTAATGAACGGCTCGAATCATTTATGTAGGACCCGTGGTGGATTCCATCACAAAATCTGTGCACAAATTGTATGTACCAGTAGCATTTCGGGCGTGGAAAAAACATTTCTTTGATCAAAGATTCAAAATTGGAAGTGACAGTTTACTCTCCTCCATGCGACTCTGCCTTCCTCGATCCATGCGACTCTGCCTTCCTCCATGTGACGACTCTGCCGCTCTCATTAACATACGATATGGACATGCATCCATAACATTTACCAGAGGTGTATTAATATTCATCACTGAAATACGTAACGTTTTATCAATAGGCATCACATTTTATCAAGTAGGTGTAACGGTGCATACCGTATGTACCCTTAACTATTGCGAGACATAACATTGTTCATTTAGAAGCATAACATTTGTCTATAATATGCGGACGCGGGGGGGGGGGGGGCGCCGTCTCCGAGGGGACAGCATGCCCCAATTTTGGGGCCCACTCCGGTCTCGCTCCGATGATCTGAATCATTCACTTTGTAGAGCTCGTCGAATAGAACAACTATGCAAAAAATCAGCTTAATTGGATATCATTAAGTACCTGATCGGAGCCCATAAAACTCTTAGTCCATGGGTTACAGTGGATTTAATCCAGTGTTTCGGATCCATTCTTTTTAAAATAAAAAGGTTCCGATCAAGTACTTAGTGATATTCAATTAAGCTGATTTTTTGCATAGTTGTTATACTCGACGAGCTCTACGAAGTGAACGTTTTCGATCATCGGATCGAGACCGGAGTGGGCCCCGAATTCGAGGACAGCAGACCGCTGCTGCCCCTAAGGGGACAGCAGACCGCTGCTGCCCCTAAGGGGACAGCAGCCCCCCTCCCTCCATAATATGCGTAACATATTTAGTTATGCGTGATGTGTATTTGAGCTATTCCCCTATAAATAACATAATAGAACCTCTTAGGGGTTTCTATATTTGGACTTCCAAAGCAGCTTCCACAGCAAACAGCTAAAGTCATTCAGGCCTCTTGTAAGTAAAACTAGTATCCTATTAAACGTTTTCTTCCAATTCATGTTTATTTATAGACTTCAAGAATTGGAATATATTTTTGATTTGATGAAAAGGAAAGAAAGTAAACTGAGATAGGCAAACATTGTAACAATTCTTAGGCTCGATGGGCTTAACGAAAAGGAACTCTCGTGATTCAGAAATAATTTCCTTCATAATGTCGCAGCATCCTTTAAGTGAGTTGGGGGGCAGTTTTGCATAGTAGGGATGTGCCGGACCGCCGATGAATAATAGGTACCCCACCCCAGGCAGAGTTAGTGAGCCGTGTAATAGGCGACCATTTTGCTTGTAACAATTGGTAGGCATGCGATTCTATTCCTCTTGTTGGTAGTGAAATTGGTCCCCTAGAGGAAAAAGCATGAGTGCCAAAGGTGCAATTGGGTCCATCAGCACTCCAGAATATTTTCTCTATTTTTTGAATTGCACGATCTAAACAACAGGAACGATATATACACACTACTTCTTCTCTTTCCAAACCAAGTAACAAGCAATATAAATTGTATATATATTGAAAAATGTATTTTTGTTATCGATGTAGAAATACATGTGATCCGAACCCGCTTGCTAAATATAAGTCTTGCGTCCGTCACAAATTCCCTTGTTGACATTATATATGTATGATTGTTTTTGAATTTGTTTCATGCAACCTCAGCTACGTACTAAGAGAAAGGGCTGAGAGGCGCCATTGAATTGAGTTCAAAAAAGAATACATGTGGAAGCTAAAGGTTGCAGAAGGCCAAGGGCCATGGTTGTATAGCACCAACAACTTTGTTGGTAGACAAATTTGGGAGTTCGATCCTGATGCTGGAACACCGGAGGAAAGAGAAGCAGTTGAAAAAGCTCAAGACGACTACCGGAAAAATAGATCTCGGGTTCGTCCCTGCGGCGATGTTCTCATGCGAATGCAGGTAAATAAAATCTTAAGAAAAAGTTTGTGCACACAGCAAATCGTACATACAAATTTGGACACAAATGTGTATGGTTCCGTCCGATGCACGTTAGCTCTACAAAATAATTGTAGCTCCACGTGCTAGACATATATTTAACTATGCACATATCAAAATATGTACTAGTATTGATCAAATCAAAATATGTACCAGTATTGAATATTTTCTTTTAGAATATATATATATATTCTTTTGGGGGTTCGAAAATGGCATGAAATTCGTGGAGGGAGAACAATTAAGGGACAGAGAGGGAGTATTAATTAGTCTTAAACTCAAGTTGTTTTACATAATTACTTTGAGAAAATTAGTAGTTTCTTTCTTTGAGATACAACAAATAATTAGATTGCGTGTTTCAGTTGAAGGTGTAGAAGAATTCTTGAATTGTTTTCTCATCAGTTAGCATATATGTTTTGATGAAACCAAAAACGCAGCTTAAAAAGGAAAATAGCAACATCGATCTAAGCATACCACCAATGAGACTAGGGGAAAATGAACAAGTCAACTACGAAGCTGTTACAATTGCTCTCAAAAAGGCCGCTCGATTGAATTGTGCAATTCAGTCAAAAGATGGACACTGGCCAGCTGAACATACTGGCCCGCATATTTTCACACCTCCCATGGTAAGTACTTAATTCCTATGGTTGCAATGAGGAAGATCCTCAAGTCCCTTTTGGGGGACCATCTAGTCTGGCCTGTTTGAAGGTCCTATCTGAGCCTACTTTGATGATTGAGACCATTCAAATTTTAACTCTTATTGAGAACATAAACACGTCGAAAACAATATTTATCAGATATTGTTAAAAGTATGATTGGGGTGGATGATTTGCAAGCTTTGAAAAAATGAGCGGTCTCAATTATTAAAGCAACCCCAAAAAGAGCCCAAAACGAGTTGGACCGGACAGTCCAGTCCGTTTGCTATAAACTGTGAAGTAGCATAAAAGATCTTTCATTTGTTTCAAAGACCCCCCATGGATTTTGTGTCTTCGTAGAATTTGGTTGATGTCCGTCATCTTATTTCTTGTCGACCGTATAATGCAGGATAAATACAGAGTCGAAGAATTCATTTGCGATTTTTTTTTAAAAAAAATTGTGTATAATTATGTTAGATTTAATCTTCCATTGTAAAGTAATTAGGAAATAGGGATAAAGATTATCACCTTGTTAAGTGGGGTTCTAGTTTCCTTTTCAGTTAGAAATCCCCTTTGGATGGAGGGGTTTCATAAAAAGGGTTATGGTTACTTGTAAAATCCCTCATTTGGATTGAACATTTTAGTGAGAAATGGAAAGAAAAGAACAAAAGAGAAATATTTTGATTGGTCCTTCCCCTTTCTAATTTTTCATTTTCTCACCATCCAAACGAGCTATAATTTATTCAGACCTTTCATCATCATAGCACTCTAAAAGTCTAAAACAACCCCAAGCTTGACCCAATTAAATCTCGCCCATTTACAATTCCTGATCCAGTCCCTAACCCATACTAGAACCTAGCCCTTTACATCAGCCCATAACCAGAGCCACAAAGCCCAGCCACACCAACTCAACTTGACTAGGAAACAGAAAGAGACGGAAAAATCACAGATACTTGTAGCAGGCCGAGCAAAATGGCTCGCGCCGTTTCCGAACGTGATCCAGTATCCCTATCAACTCTAATCCATCTTTCTCTCAACGTTCGGAACTCTGAAGGCCTTCGTAGCCGAGGGTGTCGTTAATTACGACTTCCTTAATCGCCTTAGTTTCCAGTACCCACGCGAACGGAAAACTTGCTCGGATTGGACACCATCCGAGGTCGCACAACACGCCGAACGAAGTGTAGCCATCGTTCCAGCTCGCCCGCTTGGGAACAGCAACCGTGGCAATGATGATGGTTGTGACGTCATCCAAACGGTTATGAGGATAGTGATGGTGGCACGTGAAGGTGCCAGCTCATCCTATAAATGGTTGCAAAACCCTAAACATGACATAAGAGTGACGTCAGCCGACGCGTGTTGAGCGTTGGTGCAATCTTGGAGATCAAGCTAAGAGGTTCCCTATAAATATCCCATTATGCCTACTTGGAGGAGGTACGCACAAAAGAAAACCCTAACTCCTGGTTCTTATTTTCTCTCTGCAAGGAAACTGATTCTTACACCGGAGGGCCATCCCGGAGGACCTCCGATGTGGTCTTTAGTCGTGCTTCATTTTTGCAGGGCAGAGGATGGAACTAGGAGTAGATCTCGAGCCCACAATTCAGAAAGCATGAACCACTCGGAATGGAGCCCCACAATTTGGTGAACCCGACGTGAAACGGTTGTTTCTTAGATCCACGGCGGCTCCTCTGTGTCCTCCAAATCTTTTGTCCTAACAACTTCTTTCCACCGGATTTCCACCAATCTCCCCCTATTAAAAATGGGCGGAGCACCTCCACCCCCTCTTTTTCAACCCCTTGGTTCCTCTTTGCAAATCACCTCTGAAACCAGTATCAATGCCGCCTCCCCATCTCACCCTCCTGGATTTACTCCTCCAGGTGTAAGCACCACCATCCAACGTCCAATGGGTTTAAGTGAGGATGCTCTAGCATACGTTCAAATGCTAGAACAGCAGCAAGAACAAACAAACGCTGACGTCGCCATTCTAAAAATGGAGATCGCAAAAATTAAAGCCAATGAATGTCCGACGGCATCCCACTCCGGATCTAAGGGACGGCGCCGGAGAGGAGATCTGCCACCACCTCCTCCTCTGGGTGGTGATGTACGGCCACATAGAATCTCAGTCCATGATCGCTTGGACCCACCATTGACAGTGCACCGAGCCAGGGATAGCGCTCGCTTTAGGCAGCAACTTTCCTCGGTTCATCAACGTCTCGGCAATGGTGCGGGACTTAGAGGAAGAGAAGGGCAACGAGAAGGGAGCCCACATACTGTTTTCTCAAGTTCATCGGCTGGAGACGAATACTCCCAGGGCTCCCAAAGTTACGATACCGTGAAATTTTAAGACAACGATCAGGCTCTTATCCCGTACAAATCCGAGCGGCGAAGAAGTCGAACGCAGCGAAGAAACGGGAAAGGTCCTCAGAGACAACGCTTTGAACATGATGAAGTACTTCGGGAAAAGACCGACGACGGACGAGCAACAATTTCAGGAAGCGCTCGGAAACTTCCCCGTGAAAAAAGCGTAAGCGTAGTCGTTCGGCAAGACGATCGTCCTAGCCAATGAAGGGTCTATCATACTGAAAATCTTCCAGAAAAAGACCACAGAAGGGTCCTAATAGCGAAGAGAGAGAGGGGATCTCAACGTCAGCATGATGTGATAGAAGAAAAACAGAGGGAACAGGAATACCGAGCATCGAAGAAATCTCGGAACACTCGGGAAGGTCTTCCTCTTCGGCCAACTCACAAGTATCAATTGAAAAAGCTGACAGAACCTCCCTTCTCGGCCAATATCCAAGCCACCTTGCCAAAGCCAGGGCTCCATCTCCCGAAATTCCAAAAGTTCAACCCCAGCACGACCGAAGCATACACCCATCTCATCAGTTACAGAAGCACCATCTCATGCGTCACCGATGACGACGCCATCATGTGCAAAGCATTTCCCTCGAGTCTTGGGCGCCTCGGCCTGCTATGGTTTAACCAACTAGAAGCAGGATCGATCCATAGTTTCAAAGAACTTGAAAGGGCTTTTAACTATCGGTTCATCACTAGCAACAAGCAAGCCAAGGAAGAAGATGCCCTGGCACAGATGAGGAAGAGGCCCGGCGAAACACTTCGGAAGTATGCCGAGCGTTACTGGCAATTGTTTAACGAGATACCCGGTGTTGATCAATATTGGGCAGCAAGGAACTTTAAAAATGGATTGGAAATAGGAAGTAAGATTCTAGATGAGCTAGCAATACGGGCACCTCACGGAATGAACGAGCTAATGAGAACGGTTGAACAGTTCTGTTCCTACGAAGAGTTCCTCGCCGAACGAGAACTCCAAGGTCGACAAAACTCAACCACACCCCAAAGCCTTCATATCCCCACGCCCCAAATTGCACCCCCAAAGCCTGTGGTCACTGTCCAGCCGAAAAAGCAGATCAACACAGTCAAGATGGCAGACAAAAAGGGTCCGAAAGCTCATGACTATATAGCTGAGACTACCGTTTTTAAAGAACCAATTTATTTCCTCCTCCGTACGTTAGGGAGGGAACTGTTCTTTGTCTGGCCAAACCCTCCCAAATTGAACACAGAAGAAGGTAATAATAATAGTCGGAAAAAATGCTCGTACCACAACGAGCTTGGGCATTACACCACGGCTTGTGCTCCGTATAAAGCACTTTTGGAAAATCTAGCGGCACGGGGACTTCTCGATGATCATATTGATTGGACAAAAACGCCGAGGAGACAGCTGAACACCGATGGACAAAATCCCATTCCCCGTCCGGTCGGAGTAATCAACGTTATTCATGAACCAACTACAAAGGAGGCAGCAAAACAGCTTCATTTAGAGCTTGACAAAGCTCAGAAAGTTACCCAAATTTTTTCCATCGATCGTGCTCCTAAACGAATGAAGACGCTTGAGCGTCCCTAGTCAATCACTTTCACCGAGCAAGATCTTCAACGAATCCAAACACCCCATAGTGACGCTCTGGTGGTCACGGTGCAAATCTCAACCCACTCCGTCAAAAGGGTGCTTGTAGATCAAGGAAGCTCGGCGGAAGTAATGTACTTATCCCTCTTCAAGGAGCTCAAAATCCCAGAGTCATGCCTTCTCCCAGCAGAAGTTCCCCGAATTGGATTCAATGGATCGCCCGTTTGGCCTCTCGGTAGGATCACCCTCCCCGTTGTTATAGGCTCGGTTGCTTCTAATCTGGAGTTCGTCATCGTGAATGCCCCGAGTCCGTACAACGCAATCCTCGGCCGAAATTGGCTCCATTCAATAAAAGTCGCCGCCTCAACCTACCACCAGGTGATCAGATACATCGGCGCTCACGGCAAACAAGAAGATCTGCTGGGAGACCAATTACAGGCCAGACAATGTTATGTCTCAACCGTCGGAAAGACATCAAACTCCAAACGAGTACATTGGGTTGAAGTCCCAGACAAACCGGTTCTCGAGGACGTCGGATCTCTTCCAGAAGAAAAATCCATTGAAGACCTTATCAAATTCCCACTCAACGAGGATGCATCACGATATTTCATGCTCGGCGCCGGTTTGCCCGAAGCCGAGAGTGAAGAAACGTTTCAGTTCTTAAAAAGCAATATCGAAGTCTTTGCTTGGACGCCGTACGATATGCCAGGCATCGACCCGAAGCTCATCCAGCACTCACTCAACGTTTCAAAATCGGCCAAGCCAGTGATTCAAAAGCCTCGACGTTCGGCCACTATTCATGCCGAAGCAGTAAACGAAAAAGTGGACAAACTCCTCGAGGCAGGTGCCATCAAAGAAGTGCAATACCCCACTTGGCTTGCGAACCCTGTGGTGGTAAAGAAGAAGAATGGAAAATGGAGGGTCTGCGTGGACTACACCAACTTGAATGATGCTTGCCCAAATGACTGTTTACCCCTCCCAAAGATAGATCAATTAGTAGATGCAACAGCGGGTCATGCTCGGCTCAGGTTTTTGGATGCCTACAGAGGTTACCACCAGATAGCCATGGACCCCGACGACATGGAAAGGACATCATTCATCACCCCCAGAGGCCTCTTTTGCTACCTGGTTATGCCGTTCGGTCTTAAGAACGCGGGGGCCACATTTCAAAGAATGGTATACCTATTGTTCGGAATACTCATCGGAGAGATCATGGAAGCTTATATTGACGATATGGTCGCCAAAAGTCTCAAAGCCGAGAACCACCTCTCTCCCCTTGCCGAAGTCTTTACAATACTGAAGAAGTACAAGTTACGGCTAAATGCCGACAAATGCGCCTTCGGAGTTAGTTCCGGGAAGTTCCTCGGATATTTCGTCACTCGGCGTGGAATCGAAGTAGATCCGAACCAGATTTCAGCTATTCAACAATTAAAACCACCATCAACTCCTCGGGAAATTCAGAAGTTAACAGGGATGGCAGCAGCCCTCAACAGGTTTATTAGCCGCTCATCAGATAAATGCCATGTTTTCTTCCAAACCCTAAAAAAGCAAAGCCGACAAAGTTTCAAGTGGACGGAAGATTGCTATGAGCTCGGCACTTATCCGACGGGAAGGCCTTGAAGACCAACCCATTTACTTTACTAGCCGAACCTTACTCCCAGCACAAACCAGATATCTACCACTGGAGAAGCTTCTTCTAGCATTGGTTACAGCTGCTTGGAAATTACTCCCTTATTTTCAGGAGCACCCTATCGTAGTCCTCACAGAGTTTCCACTAAAAAACCTCCTAAGGAAGCCCGACCTATCAAGCCGAGTATCTCAGTGGGCGGTCGAATTAGCAAATTTTGATATCCATTTTGAGCCTCGAACAGCAATCAAGGCCCAAGTATTGGCAGACTTCATTGCTAAATTCACCCCCGAAAGCCCGGACGAAGAAGCATTGGTTAAACCTAATTTTGGAATGCTGGAACAACAAGAGGCTCGGAAAACATGGAACTTATTCAGTGGAGACATTTGGAAGCTACACGTTGATGGGGCATCCAACAACAACGGTGCGGGTGCAGGGGTTGTCCTTGTAAACCCTTGTGGCATCCTCCATGAAAGCGCTATCACAATCAACTTCCCAGCCACAAACAACGAAGCTGAATATGAAGCACTGCTAGCTGGGCTCCGAGCAGCAACAAGTTTACAAGTTGAAGACCTACAAGTTTTCTGTGACTCTCAGCTGATCGTTAACCAAGTAACAGGGGATTTTGAAGCTCGGGACCCAAGGATGATAAAGTATCAGGCTTCGGCTCTTGAGCTAATACGAGGATTCAGGGGATTCCACATTGAACAGATCAACAGAGAGAACAACGCTCATGCCGATGCTCTGGCAAGTTTAGCCTCGGCAAGTAAAGCATCTGAATACAGACACATTAGCCTCGGTGAGATCCACCAGCCAAGCTTTGAAGTCTCAGAGGAAGTTCTAAGCATCTCCATCGGTCATAGCTGGATGGATGAGATAGTCTCGTTCCTCAAGAGTGATACGCTACCCTCCGACAAAAAGGAGGCCCATCGTGTACGTAGCAAAGCAGCCCACTATTGGATCTCTGAGAATGGCCAACTCTACAGGAAAAGCTTCACAGGGCCATATCTTCGAGTCATTCATCCAACCGAGGTCCCAACAATTTTGACCGAGCTTCACTCTGGAAGCTGCGGTTGTCACTCCGGCAGGCGTTCCCTCTGTCAAAGAGCTCTAAGTCAAGGATACTTCTAGAAAGGAATGAAGAAGGATTGTGAATAAGTAGTCAAAAAATGCAAACCTTGCCAACTTTTTTCTCCTATACCAAAGCAGCCCGCTCAATCCCTCAAACCCATCACCAGCCCTTGGCCCTTTGCCCAATGGGGCTTGGATATAGTTGGCAAACTTCCAACTGCCCTTGGGGGCTTCAAGTTTTTGATAACTGCAACGGATTATTTTTCAAAGTGGGTGGAAGCTGAGCCATTAGTCACAACCACTGAAGCAAACGTTCGGCGATTCGTTTGGAGGAACATCGTCACGAGGTTCGGCGTGCCTTATGCAATTATTTCGGATAATGGCTCCCAATTCGTCGGCAAAGAATTAATAGGACTTTGTGCTGAGTTCGGAATTAGATTTTTCAATTCAACCCCATCCTACCCCCAGGGCAACGGTCAGGCCGAAGCAACAAACAAGACATTGTGCGCTGGCATTAAGCGTCGGCTAGACTCCAAACGAGGAAAATGGGCCGAAGAACTGCCTCGGGTTCTCTGGGCCTACCGCTCCACTCCAAGACACTCCACTGGCCAAACTCCCTTTGCAATGGCCTTCGGCATGGAGGCTGTCATTCCACTTGAATCCAGGTTCCCAACCCTGCGCACTGAAACTTTTGATCCACAAACCAACAATGATGCAGTAGCTACCGAGCTTATTTTAGCTGAAGAAAAGCGAGACGATGCCCAGCTCAAATTAGCTAACTATCAGCAGGAAGTCGCTCGGGGCTACAATCGGAACGTACGACTTAAGAAGTTCAGAACCGACGACTGGGTCTGGAGGAAGGTTGTCCGAGCCAGCCAGAAGACTAAATTCAAACCTAATTGGGAAGGACCCTATAGGGTGATTAAGGAGGTCGGCAATGGCTCATACAAGCTGGAAGATAAAGAAGGAAGGGAAATTGAGAACCCCTGGAACGCTCTAAACCTCAGGAAGGCATACCTGTGAAGTTTTTCCTCGGTCTCGATCTATCACGTCCTCTACCAAGTTTATTATTGATCACTTACCAAAATGCTGTACCTATTTTGGTCATCTTTTTATTTAATGAGAAGTCCCTCCTATTTCTGAAGCATCAATGTTCTCTATATTTGATTACATTGTTTAAACTTCGATACTTAAGTTCGGCTTTCTAGCTTTCATGATTACGTTCGGACCAATCATCAGCAAAACATGTCGTGGCTCAGACAACTTGACGTCCAGACATAAAACAATCAACGAACTTAAAAGTTTGTTTTTAGCTCGGCTACGTTCATACTTTGACATGAACTAAATAGCCACATCAGACAATTACTCCACATATTACCTTGGCATAAGACTGGCATTTTTGAGCCAAGCCTTATACCAACGTAGGGGCTATTATGAGTAAATATCAAAACCTTGGAAACAAGCCAAGGTTGCTTGACCTTCGGCCAAACTCAGAAAATATTTCTAAGGCATAGAGGAATATTCAATAAAGCAACAAACTTGAGAATTTTTCCTAAGTCATTGAAAGATAAACTGAAAATTCAAAAACTCCTACAAAGAGGGCTCGGCTTGGTAAACCATTCGATGCTGTCCCTCTTCAAACTATTACATCTGGCATGGCGAATACGTAATGTTCGGAGCCATCCAGTCCAAAAATAAGGTTCAAAGTATTCAGAAAGAAAAAAGACTTAAGAAAAATTGAAGCGCGTCCATCTTAGTCGATTTGAACATTTCCACTTTCGGCATTCTTCTCTCGAAGCTCGGATGGCTGATCAGCAATTTTCCTCGGATGATCACCATCGGCCATTTCCTCATCATCCTCCTCAGGCGGTAAAGGCTGGCATTCCTCTTCGGTATATGGAAGGGCAAGATCTGGCACAACCGGCTCGGGAAGCTGTTTTAGGAACCCAAATTCTGGTTGGATAGCCATCACCCCAGCCATCGCGTCGGCACCAGTAGTGTACCCCAGTCGGTAAAAATCAGGAAGCCGAGCCTCCAGCTCATCGTTCACCATTTTGTGAGCAATTTGGGTGTACTCAATGGCAGCTCCATTGATCCTGGCTTCGTAACCCTTTGCGTTGGCCTTCCTGAGTTTTTCCTTTTCCTCTTCCTTCGTCTTCTTTATCTCAGCCTCGGTAGTCGAAGCAGCGGTATTAGCATCAGCAAGCTCTTTCCGAAGCCCCTCTAACTAAGCTTCGGAATCCTTAACCTGCTGATCCGAGATCCTCCATTTGGTTCGAAAGGAGTCCCGGTCAGACCTATATCACTCACGCTCGGCGCTCACCTTGGTCGCCTTGTCGTAAGCCTTCAAAGCAGCTTGCCCGGCCTATCAAAAACATGGAAATAAAGATTACCACAAGGAAATTCTAAAAGCAAGATCACAAGGAGTAAAACTAAGTACAAGTAATACCTGCACCAGATGGGAGCACATTTCTCCGAGCCCAGGGATTAGGTCGGTTGGCACTTGATCATAGTCTCTCGGAAGAGCTAGACCCCTTAGGAGTGTTACTACAAGATTCGGTTCTTCCTTAACGGAATCACTCAGCTGCAGGACTCTGCCGTCAGACATCATGTAAGAAGGACTGAATTGACGTCGAACGGCAGCCTCGGTTACAGGGTCAGTAAGATCGATGTGTGGTTCGGAAAGATTTCTTTGTTCCTTGGGCGGAAAGGCTCGGGCAACATTTGAAGGAGCTGATTGAGAGACGTTCGGCGGTGGAACATCCTCAGATATTTTTTGTCTCTTTTCTTTTTGCTGATGCTGCTGGTCCGCAGAGCCTCGGCTACGACCTGGGTTAGTCGTCTTTGTTGGAATGACAAGCCTGGGAATGTTTCTCCTCGACATGTCTTCTTCCAAGGGTTCGGCTAAATCGTCGGAAAAAAACGGAGTGAGCCACTCCTCGGCTGTAAATCCAATCTTAGGCAAGCGTACTCCTTGTTGCCTCTTCTACCAAACGCCTTCAGCGTTTGAATCCTCCCTCTTTTTGGAAGCTCTGGTAGTCTTAGGGGCACCTGTCTTCTTCTTTCCCGGTTCAGCCTCTTTACTCCTTTCCTTCCTCCTCAACACACCCTTGTATGAGGGTCTGTAGTCAAGCAGGGTTGGAGCGTGTCGGCAAGCTTGGGCGAGAAGCGTGTCGCAAGCTTTCTCTCGGGAATTGGTATTGAGTCCCTTCGATATTGGACCGAGCTCTGCAAGCGGAAGATGGCAAGAATGAAAGCGTTAGCAGTAAAAGAAAAGCCGGATGAATATTTATTAAAATAGAAAAGGAACTGTTCGGTAGTACCTCTTGTGTCCCTAACCTTAGGAACTGTGTACCGACGCAGACCGTCGCCAAATTCATAGTTCCCATGAACTTCAAGATTAAAATTAGCCCATTTATCCGTGTCGGATAAGCCTTCGATCAGAGGACTCTTTTTGGGACGAGTTGTAAGGTACCGACAGCTAGACTTACCATGACGAGGCATTGTATATGTGAAAAAGAGGTCCGTCGGCCTGAAATCAAGATCTTGGCTCTCGATCAAGGCGATTACCGACATGATGATTCGGTAATTGTTGATCGCAAGTTGATAGGGAGCCAAACTAAATCTCCAAAGTACTTCCCTAAGGAAGGGGTGGAGGGGGAACCAAAGCCTAGCCTCGGAAATGGCCATTAGGGGTACGGTTATATGCTCGGGATGATGCTCCCTAGGGTCTTTTATTTCAGTGCTCTTGACTCTATGAATCAGCACATCGTCAGGGATGCTGTATTTTACGCGGAATGCTTCATACTCCCCGGGATCACCACTAAAGTAATGGGCATAGGGGCATAGCAGACCCTTGTCAAAGAGGTCGACGTCACTCAGAGCCGACGTCGAAGCCTCGGTTCTAGACAGAAACCTTGACTCGGCCTCATGACCCATCTGAGGATCAACTTCAGACTGCATCTCTGCGATAAAGCTGATCTCAAGGTCAGTCAAAAAGTCATCTGCGACGTACTCGTGAACTCGCTCGGCATTCGAGTCATCGGATGCGAGAGAATTTGACGACATCTTGGTGGAGGTAGATTCGACCGGGCAGCCGCTCCTCCTTCTACGTTGCTCGAGCAATTCCCTAATGAATTGACGATCGGACTCCATTTCTGAGCAATCCGAGTCTGAAGACACGTCGATGACCTCGTGAGCCAGACCTAGGAGAAGAACAAAGGGGTATTAAGCAGTTGAAATCTGCGTCGGCAAAAAAAAAAATTATTCTGGAAGTTCGGCTCATCTTATTGGCTCACGAGTCATAGCTATCCTAGAACGGACTCGGCATATCTTAAACGTTTCTCGACACTCGGCTTAATAATCAAAAGGTGATCCCGTTCGGTTACTTACCCCCGACGGGAGAAGTCGTTCAGAGAGCCCCGAACATCCTATTGGGGCTCAGAAGAACAGGTTGAGTCCATGGATGAACATCACTGTTCACCCCCAGTTTTCCACTATTGACTCAAAACAGAAAAACCCCAAAAATCACCCCAGAAAACCCAGAAAGGATGCGTAAAAGAAAAGGAAAGGGAAAGGCGATGAAAATCAAAGACATACCTGGAGATTTCTGTTGAAATAAGGCTTGAGAATGAAGATCTGAGTCTGAATCAAGTTCTGAAACGGGGTTGTAGAGGGAGAAGCTCCAAACGCTAGAGAGAGAAATTGCAGAAGAGCCTTCTCTCCCCTCCTTCGTCGTTATTTATAGATGAAGTGGGCGTTTCGAATTTCCCGCCCATCATTTCACAGCCGAACCCCTCGCCAACCACCACATGACACGTGGCGATTGAAAGCCTTACCCATGCCAACCGTCCCCTCATCTGCCAAGACGTCTTTTCGACTGACACACCCGTTCAAATGCTCGACAGCTGTCATCCTATGTTGGGCTCGGATGAATCCGTTGCAGGTTCGAAAGAAGATCTTCGGATAAAGCTCGGCCTAATCTGAAATCAACCCATACCAAGTAAAGAGCTTCAGCATGGGTTGAGGGGCTATTGTAGCAGGCCGAACAAAATGGCTCGCGCCATTTCCGAACGTGATCCAGTATCCCTATCAACTCTAATCCATCTTTCTCTCAACGTTCGGAACTCCGAAGGCCTCCGTAGCCGAGGGTGTCGTTAATTACGACTTCCTTAATCGCCTCAGTTTCCAGTACCCACGCGAACGGGAAACTCGCTTGGATTGGACACAATCTGAGGTCACACGACACGCCTAACAAAGCGTAGCCATCGTTCTAGCTCGCCCGCGTGGGAACAGCATTCGTGGCAATGATGATGGTTGTGACGTCATCCAAACGGTTATGAGGATAGCGATGGTAGCACGTGAAGGTGCCAGCTCATCTTGTAAATGGTTACAAAACCCTAAACATGACATAAGAGTGACGTCAGCCGACGCGTGTTGAGCGTTGGTGCAATCTTGGAGATCAAGCTAAGAGGTTCCCTATAAATATCCCATTATGCCTACTTGGAGGAGGTACGCACAAAAGAAAACCCTAACTCCTGGTTCTTATTTTCTCTCTGCAAGAAAACTGATTCTTACACCGGAGGGCCATCCCGGAGGACCTCCGGTGTGGTCTTTAGTCGTGTTTCATTTTTGCAGGGCGGAGGATGGAAATAGGAGTAGATCTCGAGCCCACAATTCAGAAAGCATGAACCACTCGGAATGGAGCCCCACAATTTGGTGAACCTGACGTGAAACGACTGTTTCTTAGATCCACGGCGGCTCCTCCGTGTCCTCCAAATCTTTTGTCCTAACAACTTCTTTCCACCAGATTTCCACCAATCTCCCCCTATTAAAAATGGGCGGAGCACCTCCACCCCCTCTTTTTCAACCCCTTGGTTCCTCTTTGCAAATCACCTCTGAAACCGGTATCAATGCCGCCTCCCCATCTCACCCTCCTGGATTTACTCCTCCAGGTGTAAGCACCACCATCCATCGTCCAGTGGGTTTAAGTGAGGACGCTCTAGCATACGTTCAAATGCTAGAACAGCAGCAAGAACAAACAAACGCTGACGCCGCCATTCTAAAAATGGAGATCGCAAAAATTAAAACCAACGAATGTTCGACGGCATCCCACTCCGGATCTAAGGGACGGCGCCGGAGAGGAGATCTGCCACCTCCTCCTCCTCTAGGTGGTGATGGATGGCCACATAGAATCTCAGTCCATGATCGCATGGCAGAATGAAAAAAAATATTTGATCGTCTCTTGAATTGCTGCCCATTGCTCCTCTGGACCCTTCTCTTTGCAAAGAAACTATAAGAGAATTAATGGAGACCACCGCGCGCTGCCCACACCGTCACATGTAAATATTTGTGAAGTGGAAGATCAGAATGAGTTTAATTTTACGTGATGCTTGAAATGGACATTGGAAAAAAAAAAAAAACTTGCATCAATGTTTGTTTTCGATCAGGTTTTCTCGTAGGAGTATTTATCAAGCCATGGTAATGGGGAGTTATCCAATGATGAGAGTAGTTATCTGATATTGTGAAGTTACTTTTTCATGTCTTCTTGTTTTTTGGTTGGAATTTTAATTATCCCACACTCTAAACTCACACCCGGCTCAACTCTCTCTCTCTCTCTCTCTCTCTCTCTCTCTCTCTGGCTAGAAATTGGGGAAAAAAGAAAAGAAAAATGTGGAAGTGGGTCGGGGAGAATGGACGTGGAAGTCAAGTAGCATGGGGGAATGGACGTGGTAGTTTTTTTTTTTTTGGCATGTGGGTATTTTTTTTTTTTTAAAGTTGAAAATCCAGGAAATTAAGAATAGAGGTTTGGAGGTTTGTGGGGCTCAAATACATTTTCATAAGATATAGATAGAAGATAGATAGATAGATAGATAGATTCTCTCATTGATTTCCATGTTTTAATATTAGACAAGGTTACTTATTGGATTTTTTTAAATTAAATTATGTACTTTGAAGGCTATCAACTCGACAACGGATTATCTCATATATAAAACAAGAACAATATAACACAACAAAGAATTAAAACAAAAAATAAAACAAAATACTAGAAAAGCCACTCGGTTCCGATGCCGTGCGACTCCGCTCGTCGAGGTAGGTGGACGATCGTCATTGTATCTGCTTTCCGCCGTAGGATCAATCACTGGATCTGCTTCCGGTTCGCATGATCAATCACTGAATCTACTTCTTGATGCTTTTACCGTCGCTATTGGAGAGTTCAAGAATCGTCACCTAAGCCGACCGAATTCAAAAGCGAGAACGCAGATCTATAACCCTGAGTGGCATCAATGTTCCCAAATTGTACAAATAGTCTGAGCTCAGACGCTAGCTGGTGATAATATTTACAACGAAATATATGTGACTCATTTCAGCTGCCTCACGAGACCTCTGAATGCTCCAAATTCTTTCACCTAAAATTCCAACAAACATTTCCCTTATTCTCAAGTATTCTTTCATTGTTTTGGAATGCTTTTTTTTTTTTTTTTTTTAAAGTGGCATCAATGTTCCAAAATTGTGCAGTACGTAGTTTGATGGTAGGTGCTGATAACATTTATTAACGACAGATGACCATTCACTTCATTTATTAACGACAGATGGCCGTTTCTCTTATATAATTCCCTTGTTGACATTATATATGTATGATTGTTTTTGAATTTGTTTCATGCAACCTCAGCTACATACCAAGAGAAAGGGCTGAGAGGCGCCATTGAACTGAGTTCAGAAAAGAATACATGTGGAAGCTAAAGGTTGCAGAAGGCCAAGGGCCATGGTTGTATAGCACCAACAACTTCGTTGGTAGACAGATTTGGGAGTTCGATCCTGATGCTGGAACACCGGAGGAGAGAGAAGCAGTTGAAAAAGCTCGAGACGACTACAGGAAAAATAGATCTCGGGTTCGTCCCAGCGGCGATGTTCTCATGCGAATGCAGGTAAATAAAATCTTAAGAAAAAGTGTGTGCACGCAGCAAATCGTACACACAGATTTGGACACAAATGTGTATGATTCCGTCCAATGCACGTTAGCTCTACAAAATAATGATAACTCCACGTGCTAGACATATATTTATCAGTGCACATATCAAAATATGTACTAGTATTGAATATTTTCTTTCAGAATATATATATATATATTCTTTTGGGGGTTCGAAAATGGCATGAAATTCGTGGAGGGAGAACAATTAAGGGACAGAGAGGGAGTATTAATTAGTCTTAAACTCAAGTTGTTTTACATAATTACTTTGAGAAAATTAGTAGTTTCTTTCTTTGAGATACAACAAATAATTAGATTGCGTGTTTCAGTTGAAGGTGTAGAAGAATTCTTGAATTGTTTTCTCATCAGTTTGCATATATGTTTTGATGAAACCAAAAACGCAGCTTAAAAAGGAAAATAGCAACATCGATCTAAGCATACCACCAATGAGACTAGGGGAAAATGAACAAGTCAACTACGAAGCTGTTACAATTGCTCTCAAAAAGGCCGTTCGATTGAATTGTGCAATTCAGTCAAAAGATGGACACTGGCCAGCTGAACATACTGGCCCGCATATTTTCACACCTCCCATGGTAAGTACTTAATTCCTATGGTTGCAATGAGGAAGATCCTCAAGTCCCTTTTGGGGGACCGTCTAGTCTGGCCTGTTTGAAGGTCCTATCCGAGCCTACTTTGATGATTGAGACCGTTCAAATTTTAGCTCTTATTGAGAACATAAACACGTCGAAAACAATATTTATCAGATATTGTTAAAAGTATGATTGGGGTGGATGATTTGCAAGCTTTGAAAAAATGAGCGGTCTCAATTATTAAAGCAACCCCAAAAAGAGCCCAAAACGAGTTGGACCGGACGGTCCAGTCCCTTCGCTATAAACTGTGAAGTAGCATAAAAGATCTTTCATTTGTTTCAAAGACCCCCCATGGATTTTGTGTCTTCGTAGAATTTGGTTGATGTCCGTCATCTTATTTCTCATCGACCGTATAATGCAGGATACATACAGAGTCGAAGAATTCATTTGCGATTTTTTTTTTAAAAAAATTGTGTATAATTATGTTAGATTTAATCTTCCATTGTAAAGTAATTAGGAAATAGGGATAAAGATTTATCACCTTGTTAAGTGGGGTTCTAGTTTCCTTTTCAGTTAGAAATCCCCTTTGGATGGAGGGGTTTCATAAATTGGGTTATAGTTTCTTGTGAAATCCCTCATTTGGATTGAACATTTTAGTGAGAAATGGAGAGAAAAGAACAAAAGAGAAATATTTTGATTGGTCCTTGCCCTTTCTAATTTCTCACCATCCAAACGAGCTGTAATTTATTCAAACCTTTCATCATAGCACTCTAAAAGTCTAAAACAACCCCAAGCTTGACCCAATTAAATCTCGCCCATTTACAATTCCTGATCCAGTCCCTAACCCATACTAGAACCTAGCCCTTTACATCAGCCCATAACCAGAGCCACAAAGCCCAGCCACACCAACTCAACTTGACTAGGAAACAGAAAGAGACAGAAAAATCACAGATACTTTCCACTCAAGTACCGTTTTCCCCGCCACACATTCTTGTTGGATCCTGTATCAAATGTATGGAGCATACAAAAATATGTAGTTTCGAAAGGCATTGGGACACTATGTGGCGGTGTGTCAAGATGACTAAACAAGATGCAATACGGAAAAAAGAAAATTAAAAAGCCTCGCATAAGGACAGACCCAAATGAAAGGGGGAGATATAAAATTCCACATGAGGATAGGCTCCCATGAGAAATATAACAGAGCCGTAAAGATATTCAATAAATTACACCATATGAAAGCCACAAGCTAACAAATGTGATCACTGAATGTAAAAGCTTCCACCTGACTTCAACCTGATGAAATGCTTGAAGTTGATACAAGGTTGGCATCCCTTCCAGATTTAGAGCAAAATGAAACTCCTTTTAATTCCAGAGCCAACAAGTTAAGTTTGCAAGAGATACTTATAATGAAAACCAGCACCAAAGTTCTTCTGATAGGAATCCAGTGAATGGGTTCCAAAAGCTGAGTGCTTCAAGCTCTTCTGAGCAATTATGTAGAGATTCAGCAGATCACCCACATAACGTTGACGCACAAGACACCGCCACCAGACACGCACAAACCCACAACAGACAAGACCGCAACACTGCCCAACCCAGAAGCCAATCTAACAGGAGAAGGCAAACACCACGAACACAGAAAAAACCAAAACAAGAGAAACAGACAGACCGAACAAGCCCAGACCAAAGGGGACACAAAGACCCAAGGGATACACCCACCCACCAAGGATACAAACAAAAACCCAGGAAAGACCAAAATTAAAACCAACAGAAGAAAGGAAATTGTAACCCAAATACCACCACCCACAGGCCACAACCCCAAGAAGGACACAGCAGACAAAACAAAACAAAACCCCAAGGAAGACGCCACCACCCACCCCCCACCTCAGCAGGTTACAAACCAAAAAACTAAAGAGATTCCAGAATACATTTGAGTCTGAAGATAAAATCGTCCATAGAGTAGTCATACCAGCCTTTTTTTGTGCGTACCCAAAAAATCACCCTTGATTTGATGAGTTCTTGAACCTCCATCCAGTTTGGATTAGAGCCTTCAAAAACACAAGCATTTCTTTGGTTTCAAACTCAATTTTGATCAACAATCTATTGGAATTTGCAGCTCATTAGCCTATACATTAGTGGAGTAATCAACACCGTCTTAACGGCAGAGCACAAGAAGGAGATGATTCGATACCTTTACAATCACCAGGTAGTAATCAAAAACTCTTGCTTGCGAATTTTCAAAACAACAATGCTACAGACACACAGTCGGACACGCATGTATCGAAACATAAATGTGTCTGAAAATGTCCGATGCATGTGGGTCCAACAGAGTGAATGTGATACTCACAAACATCGAAGGGTTCAGACAGGTGTGTTCAGAAATTTGCACTTCATCTGTCCTTCACATTTTTATTTCAAAGAGCCCTACAAACAAACACGGGGACGCACAGATCCTAGTATAGATGTGTCCAGAACCGGCATCTTATGCACATGAGTACTACACAGTAAATGTGGAGTTCACACACATTAAACGATTTTGAATACATTTGGGTACGGATGAGCACATTTTTGGCTGTATTCATAGAAATTTCATTTTGAAAACACTGATGCTACTTGGACATTTGTAGCAGACACAATGCACTGATTGTTTTTGGGACCCGTCCCACAAAGATGATCGGAGCTGCTCATTTTGTTCAAAATATTTTGCTTATGGTCCTTGTAAAAAATTAGCTCAATTTACAAAAAGTCCAACGTTGTCCCAGAATTCTGGTCTTAATTTTGAAGCAAAGTTGGATGTTTTACCGATATCCGATTGAACTGATATTTTAAAGGACCATAAACAAAATATCTTGCACAAAATGAGCTGCTTCGATCATGTTTGTGGGATCTAAGACGGATTCCAAAACCATCTATGCATGGAGCGTGTACTACTATGTCTGTGCAAGTAGCAAAACTCTAGATTTGTTATCTGTTGTCTAAATTTGTGAATGTTTTTATTGTACAGAATGATGATGGAGGATGGGGATTCTGCATAGGGGGTCATAGCACTATGATTGGCACGGCACTTAACTACATTTCATTGCGTTTGTTAGGAAAAGGTAAGGATGATGGAGAAAACAGGGAAATGGAAAGGGCTCGAAAATGGATACTTGATCATGGTGGTGCAACTGGGATACCCTCTTGGGGCAAAGTCTATCTTTCGGTAAAGCTTACTAAACCTAGTTCTCTCAATAACTTTTGGCTAAAAGTCGATGTCGTAAGTATATAGGAGAATATTACTGCTGGCTAGGTATGAGGAAAAGATAAAGTTGCGTGTACAGACGTATCGGCCATTTAACTCTATGAGAAGGATGGCAATGTTTTATTTCAATCTATCGAGGACGTACTTGAAGAATAGAGCAGATGACACTAACAACTTCTAAAGCAACAATGTAAGATTGGTCAATTTTTTTGTTTTTTTTTGTTGCTGTTGGTCATGACAGAAACAAAACTGAAACAATGTACTTAATCAAGAAGCAGTCTGATTGAGCTTGGACTTTTCTTCCTTGTCTTTGGCTTTCTGTTGATCAAGAAGATTTAGAAATCAAAAGCAACAGGCCTGGGTCAATAACAAAACCAGGCCATCAAATTGATTTAAGAGTTCCTAGAAGAGAGAGTAGAGGTTCAGATATAAACGGACGAGGATAAAACGTGAAAGTGGGTTGCGGTTGATCAGGATGGGTAGTTTTTAATTTCTCATTTACGGCCTTCGTATATTAGAGTAGATACCTATACACAACTATCTTACGTTTGCGTCAAATTCGTTGCTCATTAAATCTTAACGCCTAGTCGTTTAGAATGTAGCCAATCGGATAGCTGAGCATTGGCACCATTATCTGCTTGTCTTTGTGACATTGTTTGAAAGAAGATGAATTGTTTAAACATTAAATTGTGTATAGATTCTGTTGTGCAGGTTCTTGGAGTGTATGAATGGTCAGGATGTAACCCATTGCCCCCTGAGTTTTGGCTTTTCCCTTCGTTTTTTCCCTACCATCCAGGTGAATGAAAGATTGACTTATACTAGTAACTTTAAAGGCACTTTTGTGTCCATGACACAGGAGCTTAGCCATGGCAGCCGTGTGGATGATGAAGAGTTATCTTAATTAGTTCAAAGTGTCTTTTTGGTTTCCAATCAATGTCTTTTCAATGTCTAGTCAACGTAGTTATCGTCATTAATATTAGTTACAAATGCATGCAGTTGGATAGGGTTGGAAACATGTTTCTAGGTTTCTATTTATTAGTGTTCATGCATATAGATGAAGGATTTTCTAGGCATTTGAAAGGTCTGTGTTGGAAAATTGTCAAAGTATTTATTAGTAGTCTTGAAGAGTCTCTTTGTAATGCCTATAAATAGTTTATCTGAATAAATGATCAGAAGTAGAGTTGAGTTGATCATTAAATATTGTGCAAGTGTGTCTTGCTTGAGTGAGTGATTCCTCCTATAATCAAGCGACTGCTTAGTCACGTCGAGTGACATCCACGATTAGTAGCGCCAAGTGGCATTCGCTTCCCCATGTCGAGTGACATCTCGGGACTACCCCAACCTTGCAGGTCTCGGCCTGCATCAGTCCAATAGAGTTCTTTGCAGAAGACTTAAATAGGCATCTTCGGCTTGTTTCAGCATCTGTTCACTATGAGTAAGACCAGGCCTAAAATGCACTCAATCCTCTGAATTTTCAAGCGCCGCCAGGAGCACTATTTGTCCTCTTGTGCGACACAACTCAAACTCATTTTTTTTAACAAAAACAAAAATATCAGAGGATTTGAGGATGGAGATTTCGAGGATTGTGTGTGTGATTTATTTGAGTCTGATTCTCGGATGCGGAGCTTTATGTGGTATATTTTGCTAACCAATTTGTATTTGTTTTTGCAATTCACCCAATTTGTTTGAACTCTAGAAGCTTTATTAATTGGTTTGGTTTGGCTTTAATTTAATACTTGGTATAATTCAGCAAAAATGTGGTGTTATGCTCGCACAACTTACATGCCAATGTCATACTTGTACGGGAGAAAGTACGTGGGGCCGATCACGGAACTTGTCAAATCATTGAGACAAGAAATTCACCAACAGCCATATGAAAAGATAGATTGGAATAAAGCACGCCATAGTTGTTGTAAGGTTGGTGCATGAATTCAGAAAGTATTTCAAGCAAGATTTAATGAGAATTACATTTGAGTATATCAACTTGGAAATCGGTTTGTATTGGACTCACATCCCATATTTTATCTGTGCTTCTTAGGGTATCACTAGTAAACACAAATTGTAGTGATGTATGCCTCAAGGAAGGAGATTAAGCCGTGTAGAAAATCAAAGTCTTCCCCTGTATTGGGTTCAATTGGAGAAACTAGTTGAACAAGTTCAAGCTTAACAAATATAAATTTCAATGCAGGAGGATGTCTATCACCCTCACACAATCATCCAAGATCTGCTTTGGGATGGTCTTCATTATATGAGCGAGCCAATAATGAACAAGTGGCCATTTTCAAAAATTAGAGAGAAAGCTCTTCGAAAAGTAATCAAGCACCTACAGCATGGAGCAGAAACTACCAGATACATTACTATCGGATGCATAGAAAAAGTGAGTAATACAAACAAGGGAATGAATTTTATTATTAGTTTTGTCTTGTTGATAGTAAGAGCACCTAGAAAAGATATCTACACCTTGAAAGTAGGTTTAAGGCATGAAGGTGTTCTTCCCATGACACTAGTACATTCTTTACACGGGTTCACTTTCGCGCCACATTAATTTCTTATCCAAGTTGATATGAAGTTAGCATGAACTCGAAAGAAAAGGAAGGCCTTCATCCTTTTGAGTAAGCAAAATTACGAAGTCCAGTTGCAATTCTCTAGGCTAAGATTTACATTAGTCTACGTAGAATAAAAGGTCCTACTCAGTGCACAAGGATTCTGCTGCTAATAAGTTGTGATATACATAGTAGTTAAACATTCTTACCACATTTTCTGTAGGAAGTCAAACTTTCTAAATGGAACCAATTTTTCAATGCTATAGCTAACAACACTTGTGATGACTCCACACATTATGATTCTTAGTTGTCAAATTCATAAGGTATTTCAGCTTGTGTAATTCATCTTAACATATAAATGTGGATTTATCCCATGAATCTATCTCCGTAAAGATGTGCTCTTGGTTGTGAATGTCTTCCATCATTTTTCTAGGGAACCAAACTCTTTAGACTTTTTATGGGGAAATGGGTGTTTATTGCAACGCAGAGTTTACAAATGATGTGTTGGTGGGCGGAGGATCCCAATGGTGATGAGTTCAATTATCACCTTGCCAGAGTTCCTGATTTCTTGTGGCTTGCAGAAGATGGAATGAAAATACAGGTCCGCATTACAAAATAATGATGTTGGTTGTGCTTGTTTAAATGTTAGTTTTATTTGTCAAACATAGTACGCGCACTACTCATTTGCTAAATTGTGACTTGGATTGCAGAGTTTTGGTAGTCAGTTATGGGATTGTACTTTTTTGACTCAAGCCATTATGGCAAGTAATCTTGTTGACGAATATGGAGATACTCTTAAAAGGGCGCAATTTTACATAAAAGAATCACAGGTATCTTTCTATGTACCAAAAGAAAATTAAAACTTTGCACAACTTCAACTTGTTCATTCTCCGCTCCTAAATATGAAGATAAAAGAAAACCCTGCTGGGGATTTCAAGAAAATGTATCGTCACATTACTAAAGGAGGATGGACTTTCTCTGATCAAGATCAAGGTTGGGTTCTCTCAGACGGCACATCTGAAGCACTGAAGGTAATTTTAGTCTTATTAGCTCCATGACACTATAACAAGAAGATTATTTGAAATTCAAAAGAGTAATTTTTCTAATCAATTGATCGTTCTACAGTGTCTATTACTACTTTCGCAAATGCCACCAGATGTTACAGGAGAAAAAGTGGATGTTGAGCGACTATACGAGGCGGTGGACGTCCTCTTGTACTTACAGGTATGAAAAGCATTGTATCTCAGTAGTTTTTAGACGTTTTGACAAGAACCATGACTCTTTGTCATTTAATTCAGAGTCCTGAAAGTGGTGGTTTTGCTATTTGGGAACTAACAGTTCCACAGCCATATGTAGAAGTAAGTTGTTCGCTTGTTCTAAATTCCTAGAGCATTGTATATACATGTAAAACAATAAGCAGTTATACAATCCTATGTTTTCTTCTCTCTTGGTAACTCCAAATTACAATAGGTTACTCAAACAAGACCTTGTTGTCCTTTTGAAGCTTATTCGCTTATTCGGTCTCATTTTCCCCCTTTTGTTCAGGTGTTGAATCCTTCAGAACTTTTTGCAGACATTACGGTCGAGCAAGAGTATGCTTTTGTGCTACTTCTTTCCTTGTATTAGCTCTGGAGAATTTTCCATTGCTTGAACAACTGATATTGATAGTGGCTATAATATTGGGATTTAGGCATGTCGAGAACACTGCATCCATAATAGAAGCTTTACTATTGTTCAAATGCTTATACCCAAGGCATCGAGAGAAAGAGATAGATACTTCTGTGGAAGGAGCAATGCGTTTCCTCGAAAAAAGACAACAACCTAACGGTTCTTGGTAGGTTCATTTTCTTTTGAACTAACTTGAGCGTATGGGAAATGGATACATGATTTGGGCTTTTCCGGGAGAGATGCTAAAATGCATACAACTTGTGACCTACATGATTTGGGCTTTTCCCGTAGAGATGCTAAAATGCATACAACTTGTGACCTAATCAAAAGCCGGTTTTACACATTGACAGGTATGGCTACTGGGGAATTTGCTTCATCTATGGTACATTTTTTGCTCTAGGAGGGTTGATTGCTGCTGGGAGCACATATGACAATAGTCAATCAGTTCGTAGAGGTGTTCATTTTTTGCTTTCAATACAAAATGAGGAGGGCGGCTGGGGGGAAAGCCGGGAATCATGCCAATTTATGGTAACTGACCTCTTCTATCATCCTTTACTACCAACATATCGTCTCGGCCGGAATGCTCCGATTTGATACAATTGGTACTTTGACTGTGGTACTAGCCGTTACATATGGGATTTTTAAAATACTGGTCGGTACTAGCCAGTACCGGTCATATCCACATTTTGTAATTTTTTATTTCTAGGAGCTAATTCCCTACAGCGAAGAACATTATACTAATATATTTTTAAGACAATTAATTCATTCATTCTTTTTTTTCGGTAAATAATTAATTCATTCTTTAGTACTTAAGAACTTATAATTTCAGTTTCTCTTGATATATAGTCTTCATAATCACTGTATTATTGTTTTTGAGTACATATTTTCAAGTCAATTGGATATTTCAAAATTTTAAAACATATCTACGTATATTGCATTTATAACATCATACGGATATAAAAAAAACGGAATTCATAATTACACCAGTACTGGTACGAACCATACCAATAAAAAAACCAATACCAAAACCGGCAGGATATGTAGAACCTTGGTTACACACAAGGTTGGCTCTGATGTGAAACCAAGCAAGAGAAATAATTGCTCGGTAAAATAAGAAATAAATTACTAGCTTTCTAATCCACATTTGGCCTAACCTATTTTTCAGATTTTTCTTGTGTTTATTTTTTAAATTGTGCATCAAACTTTTTTTTGTTTCAACGAGAGAATAAAAAAACAAAATTATGACTATAAGCTTAAAAAAATCAATACAAAGAAATTCAAAACAATCAGATTCCTTTGGATAGTTTTGTAGCGCTACTATCTAACTACCACTTGGTTTCTATTGGATTATTTAATTCTTAAAAACAGAAATACAAACCGCTCGAAGGAAATCGAACGAATTTGGTACAAACGTCATGGGCTATGTTGGGTCTTATTTCTGCTGGACAGGTGAGTATATATTTATTGTGATGAAATATAAGTTCCTTTTTGCATTCAAATTTTATTTATTTAGCGATCTATAGTGCACAAACAGCCTTCTCAATTGTATTTACAAGGTTTTTTTTTTTTTTTTTGTGGTAAATGGAGATTGCTTTGTGAAGATTTGAAACATAGAATGTATATTGTGTTTGTGGAAAACCACAAAAATAGCCCCAAAACTTTTTTGGTTTAAAAACGCTCAAGATACAAAGCTCTCGGAAGAACTCCCCTTGAAAACTAGCTTGCAGGGAAACGGTACCCACGAGCTTATAATGTACATGGCCAAGCTCAAACTTAGCCAATGTAGAAAATTAATCAAAATCGTAACATACCATGACGCTCCGGGGTCTATGTCCATGACGCCCGGGCATGGATTTACAATGGGGCATGTGGGGGCACATGCCCCACTCAATTTCAGGTTTTTTAAAATATAACTTAGGTGTTCAGGCTAGCTTTCACGCGCCTCGACTAATCCTAAAGGGCCAATCCTACTACCCACTTGCGAATGTCCCAATTGAAGAGCAAAGCTCTATATGGACGGGACTCAAAGGAGTTGATAGCAAGAGATTTCGAACCTGATACGTTAGGAGGGACTCTAAGTTTAGGCTTTGACCACTAGGCAAAAAACCTTGGGGTTGGTTTTTAATTTAGTTTTACGGAAAGGTAAAACTACACAGCCCTGAAATAGAAAAGAAAACATGCACAAGTTCTACGTAAGCCACATCGCTCTCGCCATCAGTTGTCCATCCATCACCGATCAACTCTCTCTCTCTCTCTCTCTCTCTCTCTCTCTCTCTCGGCTTTGACCACTAGGCCAAAAACCTTGGGGTTGGTTTTTAATTTTAGTTTTACGGAAAGGTAAAACTACGCAGTCCCTGAAATAGAAAAAGAAAACACGCACAAGTTCTTCACAAGTCGCACATCGCTCTTGCCATCGGTTGTCCATCCATCGCCGATCAACTCTCTCTCTCTCCCTGAGGCATACATATATGCAATATACATGATGTATATAAACGAATTGGCTTTCTGAGTGGTGACTCTTTTGTTTGTAGAAATTGGTGCCCCCACTATAGAAAATTCCTAGATCCGTCCCTAACGACGCCCCACTTTGTAGACATTGATTTGATGCCCCATTGTATCCCTTCTCTTTTGGCAGCTCCATACCTATCACTTCTCAATCTTAATCCAGCCTATAGTTTGTCCTATTTGCCGCTCAAATCGCATCGTTGTGGTTAGCTCTATTATTAAATGATCTAGAATCTTCGATAGGACCTATCCTTGAAAATTGGGGAAGGATATGCCTGAGAACTTATACAAATAAGGCAAAGAACTAAGTTGATGCGGGACATTAGGATCGTAACAGTGCATGCATGGTAAATATTTATTTGCAAAATAACTTGGTTTACAATTCAAACAAGATATATTCTTTGTAGTAGACATATATAAGTGCACACTATTATTACTTGTTCATCAAATACACTATTCAGAAATTTATTAGTTTTGGTTTTTCTACTACTAGGCTGATAGAGATCCCACCCCATTGCACAAAGCAGCCAAAGTGCTAATTAATGGACAGATGGAAGACGGTGATTTTCCGCAACAGGTAATCATAAACCATGTAACATGTCCAAAAAAAAAAAAACAATATAAAAACTTTCATCTTCTAAAATTTGATAATCATATCTGGAAGTTTTATTGTGGAAGTTTCTTCTTCTTGATATCTAACTAGAAAGTCCTATTGGATTCTCATTCCAATATTACTAGAGTTCAAATTCTGTCCATCGACTGTTCCCACCGCAAAATTTTCCACCGCAGAATTTTCGTCACCACCATTGTGGGCCTCACCATGCGGTTACTGTTATAATATCAACCATTAGTCTTATAGAGCCGATAGAGTAGTATGTCTACAGAAAAAATCAGCTTGATCGGACATCAATAGGTATTATATCAAAAACATAATTTTGGTTTATAAAATGGATAGCCATATTCCATCAATAATTTTAAAGTTAAACTGTTCACAATTGTCCATTTTATAAATCGATTTTTAATTTTGACATACCTATCAAATCAATGTCTGATAAAAAATAATTTTTTGCACGGATATACTACCCTATGGGTCTTATAATATAAACGGTTTAGATTACTATAATAACTATACGGTGGGCCCACAATGCCGGTGGCAGAAAACCTACAATTTCTACTGCGGGCAAAAAGCTAGTCCTACATAACATATTTCCAAAAATAATACTACTCTTGAAAAAAAAGAAAAAAAAAACTATAGTTTCCCATCGTGTTCATTATTGATCAAATAACGCTCTCTCTCATGAAGATAAAATTCTTGTGTCGGTGCACTGTCTGAAATGTTAATTTTTTCTAAAAACACTAGAAATGAAGTTTTTGTTTTGGTTTATTGTCTGAAAACTTCATTTCCCCAACATAATTTAGAAAAGAGTTTTAGGAAGATATCTGGCAAATAGCTAGTTTTCAATCCATGTTCTAAAATGAGAATTACTATAATACCATTCTACTCATAACCTTCAAGCTATGTATCATCTCAGGAATTAACTGGAGTCTCTATGAGGAATTGCATGCTACACTATGCTCAGTACAGAAATACGTTCCCCACATGGGCACTAGCAGAATACTGCAAACATGTTTGTTCTTCTATCCCAAAAACCTAATCATGAACGTAGTATGCGTACAGTCCAACTGAACGCAATGTGAGTGTGTATGTTTGAACTGTACGCAATGTGCGTGTGTATGTTTGATTCTAAATAACCAGCATTGAACCTGTACGTCGACAAGGGGTCAAATGACATGCAAATAATGTGAGTTTGGATGCATTTACAATCTTCGTTGTTGCATTGAAGTATAAACAATGCACATTCTGTGTGTCCGAGTTGTAATGTAATGTCTGCAATTCGTTTATTTCAATCCGGCTTGAAAACCTTTAAATAGTATACGTCACAGAAACTCTTCTCCACTTAAATGAAATTTGCCCGGCATTTACTCTATAGTTTGCTTTGCACTCTTAAAACAAGTTCTTTAACTGGTTATTTATAGCTATATTTACGACCAAACTAGACTCTCTCTCCAACATCTTAAACATCATCCAGGCCAAAAATGAGAGAAGACTAGAAAACAGGGGAAACAAATGATGAGCTTAATGATTGCTTAACGAGTAGAAAGAAATTAGTCAGCAAATGCATAAACAGACCAGACATTAAGAACTTCAGGCATGGTCTGAGAAATAAAACTAACCGAAAAACCCATAAATACCTGAAAAATAGTGGATGGAAGATCGCTCTAGCCCATGATCGCAAACAAAAAGAGCTCACTCATGAAACACAAAGTTGGGCGCCACTTCAAATGCAAACGGGATCCTTCCCACCCAAAAAGAAGCTCTGTTTCTTTACATTGCACGACCATGTTATAGTGTCGTGGGTAGAACTCAAACCCAAAAGCTAGCTATTGAAGTGAGAGTGCCCTCATGCTAATATAACTCCTATCACTTTGGTACCCAAGCAATGTGAGACTTCGGTACACAAGAACGTACCAAACTGGCTAAAGAAGATAAAGCAGATAACTTGGTTTCTTCTAACATCCATACAAAAAGCCCAAAAACATAAAAAACGAAGTCAAAGAATGTGTAGGACAAGGACTCATACCTTAATGGTCACCTTTTGACCTTTCTTCGCATAATCAATTGGCTTGTGGTTATTCTCAATGGATGCAATTCGACCGATATCAATCTGTTAATCTAGGGTTTTAGTGTCTCTTGTTATATGTTATTATTTAGTCCTTTTGTTATATTAGATTTATCTAACGTTATTAGGGTTAGCCTATATAACCTCTTTATTATTCTTGTAATCTATATCTTTTAAGGAATACAATACGTAGTTCTCTTCTCTGAAGTTTCATGGTATCAAAAGCAGGTCTTCTTAGACCCACCGGCTGCCGTTGCCGGTGTTGCACAGTAGCATCTCTCCTTTTCTCTCATGCGACAGCAAAATCCCCCCCTCTCTAATACGACTCTCTCTCTCTCTCTCTCTCTCTCTCTCTCTCTCTCTCTTGTACGCCACACTCGATCTAACAAGCACCACCACCGACATCTCGGATCACTAGCGACCACCTCCGATCACCTTCTGACCATCGCAGACCTTGTTCCAATCACCGGTAACACTGGGTTGTTCTTGAAAATCCCTCGATCAGTTGTGCAGTGATAACTTTGGGTGCTTCTCTTACTGGTTGGGGTCTCCCTCTGTCTCTCTCTCTCTCTCTCTTCAGATCAGTTTTGAACCAAATTCAGGTTACCGCAGTTATCTCTCTATAATTTTCTTCAGTACAGTACTGAATTTTCTTATCTGTTTATCATCATGGTTGACGATAAAACTCAAGCTATCAGTGTGCGTTTAACTGGTAATAACTATTCTTACTGGGCATATGTTATGAAGAATTTTATTGAGGGTAAGGGAGTATGGGGACATGTAGATGGTTCAGTACCATGTCCTGTTCTAGATAGTAAGTTTGAAGGGTCTGCCACTGCTATTGAAAAATGGAAGATTGAAAATGCACAGATACTTACTTGGATTCACAACTCTGTTGAACCAAGTATTGGAATGAATTTCTCAAAATATGACACATCAAAGAAAGTGTGGGATTATTTGAAATCTATGTATCTTGAATCAAACTTTGCTAAACAATATGAGCTTGAGATGTCTATTCACAGTGCTACTCAAAAGGATAAATCGATTCAGGAATTCTATAATGAGATGACAAATTATTGGGATCAGTTGGCTGTTATGGAACCCTCAGACTTGCAATTACTTGATAGCTATTTGCAGTATCGTGAGAAAAACCGTCTTGTTCAGTTTCTGATGGTTCTTCGAGGTGAATTTGAACCCCTCCGAGGAGCTATCTTACATCGGTCTCCCTTACCTACAGTGGACGGTGCAGTTCGTGAACTTATTGCAGAGGAAACTAGGTTCAAAGTATCCTTCATTGCTCCTCCTACTCAATCTGTGTTTGTCACTCCAGCAGCTCCTATTCAGCATTTGGCACCCCTTCTACCCACTCCAGCTTCACATTTGATACAGGTTACTGGCAAGCCCAAGCCTCGGGTTGCCATGGATGAGTGCAGTTTTTGCCGTCAAAAGGGACATTAGAAGCATGCATGTTCTAAGCTTTCGCAGCCAAAAGGACGTACTTCGACTACACCATCATCTTCTCGGCCACCATCCCAGGCTCCTCGACCTCCAATAGCCTTTGCAACTCCTACCGCTAACGGAGTCCCACCTTCTCCCTTATTTGATCAGTGGCAGCAGTTTCAGGCATTTATAGCTACCCAAGGGAATCATTCACAAGCTTCTGCTATGATCGCTACCTTGCCAGGTTTGCACAGTGCTTATACCACAAGTATCTTACCCACCACATGGATTTTTGATTCTGGTTGCTCCAATCATATGACTCCTGATTTGTCGTTACTTTGTAATTCTATCTCCCTTGTCCCTCCCATTAGTATTGCTACTGCAAATGGATCTCATATGCATGTTGTGCTTGCTGGGTCTATCCTTCCTACGGCTTCTTCTTTATTATCACTTTCTAATGTCTTCTATGTGCCCCATTTGTCTTTAAGCCTTGTTTCGAAAAAGTCAGTTGTCCGACTCTGGTTTTGACGTCTTGTTCTCTTCCTCTGGTTGTCTTGTGCAGGACCGGGTGTCCAAGAAGCATATTGGGACTGGCCGTAGAGTTGGTGATCTATATGTGCTAGAGAGCCTGCATGTTCCTATGGAGTCTACTTCCACTGCATTGTCGTCTTTTCGTTTGGATGAAAAATCCTCTCCTTTTTATCTTTGGCATTCTAGATTAGGTTATTTGTCTAGTGAGCGTTTGAAACTTCTTGTTCAGACTGGTTTTTTGGGTAACATTTCTATTAGTGATATTTCTGAGTGCAGTGGTTGTAAGTTAGCAAAGATGTCTGCTTTACCGTTTAATAAAAGTACTTTCTTTTTCCACTTCACCTTTCCAAGTTGTTCACACAGATTTATGGGGGCCTTCCCCAATTGCAACCAAGGGTGGTTCTGTTTATTATGTCTCATTTGTAGATGATTACAGTCGATATACATGGGTCTATTTGTTTACACATAAATCTGATTTTTATAAAGTCTATCGCACATTTCATATGATGATTCAAACTCAGTTTTCTGCCACAATTAAAATTCTTCGTTCTGACTTGGGTGGGGAGTACTCTTTTACAGAATTTACAGATTTTTTAGCAACTCAAGGAAAAATTCATCAGTCCTCGTGTACTGATACACTTTCCCAAAATGGTCGTGCTGAAAGAAAACATTGCCATCTCCTTAACGCTGCTAGGTCTCTTCTTCTATCTTTTTTTGTTCCCGCTATATTATGGGGAGAAGCTATTCTCACTGCAGCTTATCTATTGAATCGGATGCCTACCCCTCTTTTCTCTGGTGCTTGCCCTTACGAGCGTCTCTATGGTCAAGTTCCCAACTACTCCCTCATTCGTGTGTTTGGTTCTACTTGTTTTGTCCTTCCTAAGAAGGACCACACTAAACTTAGTGCTCGATGTGTCCTCTGTGTTTTCTTGGGGTATGGTATCAATCAGAAAGGCTATCGCTGTTATGAACCTGTGACAAAAAAGCTGTATGTGTTGAAGCATGTTACTTTTCTTGAGCGTCTGCTCTATTTTTCCCTTCCTCCCAAAATTGCTTGTCACTAAGGCAGACTTGGTTCATATTGACCCATTTCCTTCTGAGGTCCCTTCTGAAGAGTACATTTCTACTATCAAAGTGTCCGATCTTCCTGTGGCGTCTTCTGCTCCCTCTCGGTCTACTTTCATTCCACCCTTTCCGTATGCATGCTCTCAGAATCGACACAATGCAGTCTCTCCGGCTCCTCCTCCCAGCTCTATTGATCCTCCCGCTGCCTCCTTGGACCCTGGTCCTGAACCTCGGTTTCCTACTCGTGAACTTCACCCACCGATAAGACTTGGCTTTACTAATACCTGTTTCTCTTCTACCTACTGCTCTTTTCTCTCTCGTATTCATACTTATGTTGAACCCAGGTCATATAAAGGAGCTTGTAATGATCCCAATTGGGTCAATGCTATGAATGATGAACTCACCGCTCTTGCTAAGACTCAAACTTGGGATTTGGTACCTCTACCAGATGGTAAGAATATCATTGGTTTCAAGTGGGTTTATAAAGTCAAAACTCATTCTGATGGTTCTTTAGAGCGGTATAAAGCTCGGTTTGTTGCAAAAGGCTTCGCTCAAGAATATGGGATTGATTATGAGGAGACCTTTGCTCCTGTTGCAAAGATGACCACAATCCGCACATTGATATCTGTTGCTGCGATGTACCAATGGTCTCTCTTTCAATTGGATGTCAAGGACGCTTTTCTCAATGGGTATCTATCTGAAGAAGTGTATATGCGGCCCCCTTCAGGCTTTTCTCACTCTCCTAATCTTGTATGTTGTCTCCGCCATGCTCTTTATGGCCTTAAGCAGTCTCCTTGTGCTTGGTATGAGCGGTTTCATTCTGTTGCACTGCAGATTGGGTTCCGCCCTAGTCAGCATGACTCAGCTCTCTTTATTCGTTAGCCTTCTGCAGGGATCGTTCTTCTTTTATTGTATGTGGATGACATGATTATTACGGGCTCTAATTCTGCAGCTATTACTGAGGTTAAGTCTCATCTGTTTCGCGAGTTCGAAATGAAGGATTTGGGTCTGCTTCGCTATTTTTTTCGATATTGAGGTGGCTTCATCCCCCAAAGGTTACTTGTTATCGCAAACTAAATATGTCTTTGATAGTCTTCATCGTGCTCATCTCACTGATGACAAGATTATTGATACTCCTCTTGAATTGCATATCAAGTTCAATCCTTCTGATGGTGTTCCTTTAGATGATCCTACCCAGTATCGTGAATTGGTTGGTTGTTTGGTCTATCTGACAGTGACTCGCCCGGACATCGCTTATGCGGTTCATATCGTCAGCCAATTTGTTTCTGCTCCTCGGTCTACTCATTGGGTTGCCTTCCTACGTATTTTGCGCTATGTTTGTTGCACTACCTTTCAGTGTTTGTTGATCTCTTCCAGTTTGACTCTTCGGGCCTATGCTGATGCTGATTGGGCTGGTGATGTTTCTGATCGGAAGTCTACCTCAGGTTTTTGTGTTTTTCTCGGGGATTCTCTTCTCTCTTGGAAAAGCAAGAAACAATCTATTATTGCTCGCTCTACTGCTGAAGCTGAATATCGTGCTATGGCTTCGGCTACAGCTGAAATAGTTTGGCTACGATGGCTTCTGTCTGATATGGGTGTCTCTCTTGTATCTCCCACACCTCTTTATTGTGACAATAAGAGCGTCATCCAAATTGCCCACAATTTCGTCTTCCATGAGCGTACTAAGCATATCGAGATTGATTGTCATTTTGTGCGCCAACATCTACAATCAGGCACGATTGATTTGCCGTTTGTTCCATCCTCGCTGCAGCTTGCCGATTTTTTCACGAAAACTCACACTGCTGCTCGTTTCTGTTTTCTTCTTGGCAAACTCTTGATGCTCTCTGCGCTTACCTCCTGAGTTTGAGGGGGGTGTTAATCTAGGGTTTTAGTGTCTCTTGTTATCTATTATTATTTTAAGGGTAGTTTAGTCCTTTTGTTATATTAGGTTTATCTAACGTTATTAGGGTTAGCCTATATAACCACTTTATTATTCTTGTAATCTATATCTTTTAAGGAATACAATACGTAGTTCTCTTCTCTGAAGTTTCACAATCAACTCCCTCTGTGGTATACAAATTGGAGTCCCAACCTGTGTCATCCAGTTTAAATGGTATTAGGTGTCAGACACAAAAGAACTTCATTTTTTTCTCGTTTAATGTGGCAAGAAAAGTGCCGAAGGCAGGGCTGGGGGAATACAACAGGTGCTAAGATATCAGATGCGATAATATCCAATATTTCTACATAAACAGTAACAGATCCAATGTTGTGGAATATAGGAAGTCCAAAGTCAAGGCCCAAACACCATAATATCATAGTTCAGAAAATTGGCAGCTCCAGGAAATCTGTTTCAATTCTACGCTGATGCAAAATGTGAAATGTCTAAGCAAGGAAACATATAGAATCTTGTAAAGTTAGTATTTTGTTGGCAAGCTACAAGGAAAAATAGGTTGGTTAACTCAGAGGCCTTTAGACTCTTTATGCAGAAAGTAGAAGGCAAGAATTCAGCTATACTTGTAAACGGAATTCTGAAACATGTTGGAGACAAAACAAATAAACAAGTAACAATAACAATTATGACCATGAGTTGATACCTTAGCAATTCCTTCGAGAATGTTAACCCCCAAAATATTGGGATTTTTCCTGTTATAAACGCAGTTCGGCATAATCTAGAGAAGAGATGGGACAATTGCCTCTTCGGCAGCTTCTTTCTTCTTTTCATCCTTGAGATTGTCAATGTAGGCCTTAAACTGATCAAATAAGTGATAAATGATACCGGCAATGAAATTCATGACACCAGCTTCATCCGCAAGTTCCCAAGTCTCTGGCGCCACTTTAACATCTAAGGCCAAGATCATAGCAAACTCCTTTTCTTCTCAAGCATAACACAAGCTTTCATGACATCCTTCTTATGCACCGGGCCTATGCTGATACCACTAACGTGTATGTTTACAGCTGGGGAAAATTCCAGTAATGCTTCTAATGATCCTAAAGTAGAGGCCTGAACGCACACTCCCTCACCACTTTTATCAATCCTGCTCAAAACTGACTGCATATCTTCCAAGGCTGATTCCTTGACGTCTTCAATATCATCATGAGGCCCCAGCACATACAGACCGGTGCCAGCAATCGCATGCTCAAGGCCCTATTTTTTAATTGAAGAAAACAACATATTCTGTCAACAGCAATTCAAAAAACCACCATGAAAATCAAGAAAACTAAGAGTGTGAGAAAGATTGGGAGTTGGCTAATAATCCTTGTGATCCCGATTGTAAAAAGCAATATCAGTTGGGGCTGTCTACCTATGTTTTAGGCTATAAGGGTAGGCATATTTGAGGAGCATGTAAAGAGTCAGAAGTCTTAGATGTGTGGTAACTGGTTACAGCCGAACCTCCACAACTTGAGGTTTTTACTCCCATCACCTCGTATGATGGGTCGACAGCTGAGTGTTGAACATACGGGCAAGAATGTTGGACCACAAAGAAGGTATCATATCCAATTTAAGTTGGGCCAACCTCGTTCTGGTTTTGCTTTCCCCAACAAAATAAATTGAGCCTTTGTGGAAGGCAAGCAAGGGAAAAAAGGTGACTAAGGATAACACTATTATAACTTTTTAGATATTTACATCACCTGCGCAGTAATCTTGATACCCTGAGCAGCCTTTATTTCTTTGTGATGCAGATAGGTTCCTTGAAAGAGGACAACTACAGGTCATATATATACTTCATTGGAGAAAGCAACAACAATTACCTCAAACTAATTGGATAAAACCAAAAGCACCAATAACATATAGCTATGAATCACCACATTATTCTCCTTCTCGTCCTTCAAATCTTAGACCAACCTAATGGAAACATATTCCCTACACGTGGTATGCTGAACAATTAGTCTTAAAAGTTTTGCAAAACACCAATTACATAATGGGATTAATCTCGATCCCACCCGCAACGGAAGCACAACCAAAAGTAAACATGCTCAAAAGGACACACAATATTGCGTGGTTCGGCCTCAATGCCTACTCCACATGGGAGAGAGAGAGAGATTCACTATATGAAAAATAGGAGATTATAATGTGAGATGAAAAACTGCCCTCGAGCTCCTAACACCATGGCTCTATACAATGTTTTTCACTCACCCACACATCTCTATGTTTCCCTCACATCTATTCTCCTTTCACCTCACGAACGGGGTACCTGGCAGCTCCCGGAGAGGCTGCCCTCTTTCCCACTTCTCTATCTCTATTCTCTCTACACTATCTTCACCGCACAAACCCATTATCTATCCACAACATTGGCACTAGCACAAAAACTCTTCAACTGCCAAGAAGGATCTAGAGCCAAGTACAACAACCTCCACAAATGCTCCAAGGAATAGCCGGCCATTTACCCACTCAAAGTATTTCCAAAGAGCAAAATAACTTAGACAATTAATGCACAACAAACGACCAATTTCTCTTTTCTTTCAATGCATTCACTCATGGACGAAAACCCAACATTACATTGGGGGAATATTTGACTCCGGACTTCGAAAAGTTGGCAGGAGAAAACATCAAACTATCCTTAACTATCAAGAACTCAAACTTCCTGGATAATAACCTCATCACTCAAAAAAACCAGTCAGCTCTCAAAAATTTAACCAACATTGATTATATACATATGTAACATATCCAATAAGAAAGGAGTAGTTGCCTCATAGCATAGTTATTTAGAGTACAGTCATAACTCTCTTCCTCAGATTGAGTTTCTGATATGAGATGAGGTTGCAATATTCCATTACTGACTTCTCAATCTAGCAGCCAATTCCATGTCCGTGCTATGCTTCAGTCACTTCTTACAGAGTGAGCTAGCAGTTTTCCAATTGGAAGCTAGAAGAAGCCTAGACATATTATTTACCCACTTCCCAGGTTACGGCAGTTGTAACACAGACTACCAAAAAATTTATTTCTAAAACTCAACCAAAGACAACATAACAAGTAGTCAACTTACTGCCAACATGATTTAAACTGGTAAACATATAAAGAAAAACCAGTTCTTCCGAAATGATTTTAACCATTTACACACCACAGATTATACTAATCCGCATACCACACACACTGTAGACCCAGTGATGGAGCAACCTACTCATGAACAATTCAGGCATCAAGTCTTAGCAAACCCATAGAATTGCTAAACTGGGAAAACATCTGAACCGCTGACCATTCGACAGAGCTTGTTTACGGTACAGATTCATATTTTTATTATTCGGCATAGCCAGTGGACAACCCTCTAAGTAATCAAATCTGTTGGGCCCGGAGTGCTCCTATAGATTTGGTTACACAATGTCACTCCCTGCGACTGCTCTAAAAACAAACTTGCGGGTGCGATGTCAAATGCCATAAAAGACTTAATTGAAGACCTCCCTAACACCAATTGGTTTTAGGAGAGATGGTGGAAAAGCAGTCTAACAAGTGGTATCAGAGTCAAGAAGTCATGGGTTCACGTCGCAAGAGCGTTATCGTGAGGGAGGGATTGTTGGGCCCGGAGTGCCCCCATGGATTTAGTTACACAAAGTCACTCTCAGCAACCGCTCTAAAAACAAACTTGCGTGTGCTATATCGAATGCCATAAAAACTTAATTGAAGCCCTCCCTAACACCAATTAGTTTTAGGAGGGACGGTTGAAAAGCGGTCCGACAAAATCTGACAAAATCTTACGTGCATAAATGAAACTCTGGACACAAACATTCACCACTACTAAACGATGAAGTAAGATGGAAAGCAATATACAATAATCACAGGTAAGTGACTCCAATGGTTATAGCAATTCCCACATTATTATTCTCCACAGGTAGGGATGAAATTAACCGGAAAAACCGAACCGAGCATTTTTTAGTCAATTCGGTCGGTTTTGGTTTTGATTCGGTTCAGTTTTGTGAAAATTCCAACCGATACTGTTAAAGGGTCTATACTTTTAATCCCCATCGTTCATCTAATCTTGTACTAATATACTCTAGATTATATCCCCATTTACGTTTTACCTCTGACTTGAAAAGTCGGGAAACCAAAAAACCCTAACTTCTCTTACGCTTACCCAGCGCCTCTACAACAGTCATAATGGTGACCTCATGGCCAAAACCCAATTGCTCTTTTGCGAAGTAGAAACCAATAAACGGCCTGGCCAATACTGTTGGGAACTATTGATAATTAAGGCCCTACTCCGCTAAGAGAAAATAATTACTTATTTTTTGAACTAAAAATAATGTACTGTGAGAGATTAATCTGTTTCGTAAAGCGAAAAATAATTACTTAAAAAACAAGAACAACGGGGCTTAAGACCTTCTCCTTCTTCTTCTCTGGATCAGTATCCTTGACCTTGAATGAGGAGAGAGAAAGGCATTTGATTTGGAGGTTATTTGTGAAGCCTTCCCTCCCATGATTTGTAAAGCCTCCAGTGCGAAATGGGGAGGGAAGAAGAGTGAGGGAGAGAGATCTGATAGAGAATTCAGAGCCATTACGGCCGCAACTTTAGAGATGATGGCCACGACCTTTGATTTCGTGGCCACAAGTTTGACCTAGTGGCGGGGACGTATAGCTTTAAGGTGACAAATTGGGTTTTCAAATTGGACTTTTTTGGGCTTCTTGCACTCAATTGGGCTTGGCCTACCTTGTTTAGAAGTCCAAAAACAATTGAATCAATTCCAAAATAACCTTTCAAAATAGGAAAAATGACGGTCCAAGACTTATTTTGATAATTAATACCCTCCAAGGACATGTTAAGAATATTTGTTAATGCTAAAAATGTCCTTAGCAATTATTAATTATCAAAACACGTCATTAACCGTCATTTTCCCTTCAAAATATTTTAAATTACCTCAGACGGTTTTCTTGTAAAAGTAATCCAAGATGCTACTAAATAGTTTGAAATTATTTTCTTTAAAAACTAATTTTATGAGAAATTGCTCAGAGGCTCGCGGTTCCACTACCTCGTTTGATAACCCGACTAGCTACGATGGGATTGGTAATGAGAAAAGATTAGTAATGAGATGGAATTGGTAAATTGTATGTTTGTTTTGCATCAATTAAAAGATGGGATTGGATTAGTAGTTCCAAACTCATATTTGTTTGCAAATGTTAGGATGGGTTTCAAAAATGAATTGACAATTTTGTCCTTGGCATTTAAAACTTTTTGAGCTAGGCTTCATTTCCCATAAACAATTTCCATACTTGGTTTAACAAGGATAGTTTGGTACTTTTGCAATAGCAAGGTTGGGATTGGATTGCAAATACCAAGTTCCAAGGGTTATTGCTAATACCCCCAATTTGGGGTCTTAGTAGTCCAATCGGACTACCAATCCGAACCAATTTTGTGAATCAAACACAATATTGCGTAATATAATCTCAACCTTATCATGGGGGTTGGGATTGGATTACTAAGGTGAGGGTATCAGCAATCCCAACATGGTGAACTTCCAACCAACTAAAGCTAGTTCAGTTGGTCAGAACTCTTACATCTCACTAGGAGGTCAGTAGTTTGAGTCTCCCTACTTGCGTGTGGGTGTTCTTCCCTTATAAGGCTTTTTCTTTCTTTATTTGTCTCTACCCTATAATGGGCTTATTTTTTATATTGGTTGAGTTATTAGGCTTGGTTGTCTCATGCACTCTCGCAATTGATGTAGTGTCCCGGGTTTGTACTTTATACTTCATATCTGATGTAAGGATGATGCTATGATATCCCGGTCATTTTGGGGACACCATAATTTTTAGCATAACTTCACCATTATGAGCATAACTAAAACTCATTACAAATATAACAAAACTCAAACAAGGCATAACCAAAGAATATCCAAAAAACCAACCAAGACATAACCAAACTCAACCAAGGCATAACAAACAAGTTATGCCTTGTTATGCTTATAATGGGTTTTGGTTATGCTCATAATAGTTTTGTTATGCCAAAAGTTACGGTGTCCCCGAAATGACCGGGGACACCAAAGCCATTCCCCTGATGTAAAATGATCTCTTCTATCGATTGACAAAAAAAAAAAAAAAGACATGGTGAACTTCTCGCCCTCGGTAAAGGGTCAATGGGTTGAAAAGGTGATAACATAGAGAATTATTCAAAGGGAATGATCTCGGTGTCTCCACCTATTTTGGAGACACCGTAATTTTTGGCATAACAAAATCATTATGAGCATAACCAAAATCATTACAAGCATAACCAAAATGGTATAACCAGCACCATAACAAGGCATAACTTGGTTGGTTATGCCTTGGTTGGTTTTTGGTTATGCCTTGTTATGTTCTATTATGCTTGTAATGATTTTGGTTATGCTGTAATAGTTTCGTTATGCCAAAAATTACGGTGTCTCTAAAAGGGGTGGAGACACTGAAGTTGTTCCCTTATTCAAAACCTTCAAGCAGATATCACTTTAGAACTTGTTCAGGTACGTTGGTAATATTATTATCATGAGGACACGCCCCAACAGAGCTTAGGAAATATGTATAATCCAAATTCGGGTGTTTTTTTCTCATGTTTATCGGATACTAAATTGAAACATGATCCTTATGGATTGATCTTGAGATAAATGAGTTCCAATTCAACATGCATGTCAATTCATTTTTCTCGAAGATAAATGTGTTTCTATAACACTTGTCAGTACGCCAATCACATCGATCATATTTGTTAGAATTGATATTGTCAACGAACTTTACGAAATGATCTACTTTGATTTATGGATCAACGGATCAACAACTTTATGAGATTTTTCATCAATTCACAACCACCCTCACCTTCAGATTTTGTCCGGTCGAGTAAAAAATCGCACACTAGACTTGAATTCAGTGTACACTGAGCACCAAACTTCAATAATTGAGGAATTGACTTTTTTTTTTTATTGGATCAATCAAAAAGTCCGAAACATCAAAATCTTTATGATGATTACGGCAGAGGCCAAGGCCCGATCCGGAACTCATTTTAAGTACTTATTTTTAAAAAAAAAGCAATTTCAAGCTCAAAAGTAATGTGTTTACGTAAATAATTTTTCTAGCAATATAGATCTTGTTTGATAGATCTTATCGAAATCTTTAATACGGTGCAAAAAAAATAAAAAAATAATTTTTTATTTACATTATTTTTTAGTTTAAAAATATGAAATAAGTACTTAATTTTTAAAAAGGTGTTCTGGAACGGGACCTAATTCTTTTTCTTTTGGGAATCCGTTATCAATATTCTCTATATGTATTTTTTTTTTTTTTGCTAATAGAAATAACTAGGGTGACAAATTGAACCCGGACACATTAACAAACTCATACCCACCCAATAAAAAATAGACCCAACCCAATTCATTTATTAATTGGGTTAGAATGAGTCCAAACCCAGCTAACCCATTATTAGTTGAGTCTTAATTGGGTCTCAATTGAATCAACTTAAATGACCCAATAAGACTTGTAAATAACCCAAAAAAAATACTGAACGAGACTCTTCTTCTCCGACGGCATCAGATTCATCATAGTTTATGTACTCCATTGTCCATCAACCGACCGAAGTGATTCTTCAATTTCCCAGCTCTCTCTCTCTCTCTCTCTCTCTCTCTCTCTCTCTCTCTTCTGTGTATATTCAATCTTCTGTGGATGGTTTGTTTCCCATAAAAACATAATATAGGTTTCACACTTAATTTAAATGGCGTTCATTTCAATTGAATCCTGTTTATTCAATTCTTCTATGTACTCCATTGTTCATTTTCAAAGTGTCCCGTAAAGAAGATTTATGGCACTAAATCTTATGCGTCCAAAAGTGTTTTAATCGGTCCGGATTAAAAATCAATTGTGACCGGTAACAATTATTTTTGACTAGTCAAAATTGAAAACACATCTCAATCATTGATTGCGCAAATAGATGGGTGAAATTGTATGTATTCACAACTCTGCCGTAAATCCCTCCAAGGATCCAAGATTCCAACTAAACCGATTTTACTTGAGATAATTTCGTTTGGGAATTAGTTTTCGAACAGTTTGGTCTGGAAACACCTTACTAGAAACTGATTTACTCCATGAGATTTGACCAACAATTCAAGGTGTCTGAATTTAGTGGAACACCAGCTTTTAAGATTTGGCTGACTGGATTCTCGTCTTTTTCTTTTTTTTTTGAAGATAAATTTATGAGGCCATGGATTTGGTCATTTTAATGTATAGGGATCGTATGGCCATTTTAATGAACCTGGTAGTATGGTAATCAAGTGTACAAGGATAATTTTTTTCATTTTATTTAGGAATAATATGGTAATTTTAGTGTACAAGGCTATTTTAGTCATTTAGATATACAAGGGTAATACGGTCATTTTAGTGTACAAATGTATTTTAGTCATTTTAAAATTTAATATATATAATTGGGCTAATAAGCGGGTCGAGTTTGATTTTAAATAAATGGGTTGGGTCGAATATGAGTAATTGGGCTCATAACTAATGGATTTAAAATGGGTCAATGACCCATCAAAAATCCAACCCACTTACAACTTATCCAATTTGGCCCAAACCCGTCACACACCCCTATAAAAAACCCAACACTTTCATAGGGAAACTATCCAATGCCCCTAAGGCACCGTCACGTGATGCTCCAAACTCTTTTCTATCGCACATTTGTGTGGTCTCCACAAGCACCGCACAAATATGTGATAGGAAAGAGTTTAGGGCACCCCATGTGGTGTCCCAGGGGCATGGAATATTTACACCTTTTATAGAATGGCAAATGATCATGGTACAAGCAGTTTTTTTTTTTGGGTCAATCGATAGAAAATATTTTTTTTATATCAAATATGAAGTACATAATATAAGTCCGAGACACTACATCAATTGTAAGAATCCACGAGATAACCAAACCCAACAACTCAACCAATACAAGAAATAAAGAAAAAAAGAAAAAAGAAAAGCCCTATAAGGGAAGAACACCCACACGCAGGTGGGGAGACTCGAACTCCTGACCCCCTAATGAGATGCAAGAGTCCTGACCAACTGAGCTAGCTCCATCTGGTTGTGATACCCAGCAGTTTGCTTGCCACAATTTAAAAATCGGCTTCCAGTTAAAATCATCAATCATTGGGAGAGTTAGAATTTATAAAAAATTGTTGGGAAGTTCACTATAGCATATTTGTAACCCACTAAATTCACTTCTAAATTTCATAACCCCTCTAGTCCACTAATTAGGTTTTGGTGAGGCTTTAAGTCCAATTTAATTAAAAAAGGAATTAGTTCAGGACCAAAATACCCTTACTTTTAAAAACTGTTAATCTGATATATCTCACTCCTATAAAATCTCTCATATCCCACTCCTATAAAATCTCCCATATTCACGTTGTTCCTATATCCAAAAGGGAAACAGAGTCCAAACAAGAGAGAGAGAGAGAGAGAAGATTACCCTTTCCATTCAAATCCCATATTTTTAGTCCATTATCCGTTCTATGTTTGAAATCCCAGCAGTTACGTTGGAATAAAGCGACAAAAGATTCTCGTTTTCTGATACACTGTATATAACGTAATTGTACATATATAACGTTATATACTCGTTTATTAGTTCTCATTTAACGTGTGATACTTGCATTTTATGTTATATACTCATTCATCGGTTCGCATTTAACGTTATATGAGTTTTTGAAATCTTTTTTTTTATTATAATACAAGAACATATAACATTCCACGTTTACATCTGAACGTACATATATTAACATAAAATGGTATATGTTCTATAATTTTTTTGAGTTTCGCTACACAAAAACTCCCATATAACATTATGTTTTTATTTTATTGAATTGGTCCGCGCAGCGGCCTCAATGACTTGCTTCGAGTAACAATATATGTTCTTTTTTTGTCGGGAGGTACACAAGTCAACAGCTTTCATATAATGTTATATGTTTTATTTTTTTGGAGTTTCACAGCATAGAAACTCACATATAACGTTATATGTTTTACTTTATTGAATTGGTCCGCGCAGCGGCTTCATTGACTAACTTCTGATAACCGTATATAAATAATCTTATATATGTTTACAATGCAAAAACAAACAAAGAACTTTATATGTGTATTATTTTGCCACATAAATAAATACACACAAAAAAACGTAATAAGTGTGACAAAAAATAAACATATAGCCTTATAACATTATACATGAGATTCTGTCCTTTCTAACTCTAAAAAAAAAATGGGAAAAAAAAGAAGAGGAGATCTTGTAACTTTTTTCCCTTTGACGCCGTCGCCTTCTTCACGGTCAATTTCACATGTAACTTAATATTCTTCACCCCTTGAACAACTGCACAAATAATAAGTCAGTAAGGCCGCTGCGCGGACCAATTCAATAAAGTAGACCATATAATGATCAGAATTTGATATAATCATATCTACTCGCAATCAAAACCCTAACTTATATATTATTAACTGTTCAATTGTGCTTTGCTAATGAGTTCCTATATATACCTTGAACTGGACTCAGTTACCAACATTGATATAACCATATATAACCCTATATATTTGTTGAACAGAACATCATATATAATGTCTCACGAGATAGTAGATCGTATATAACGTTATATAAATCAGAAACTATATATACATATATGCAAAAGCGACAGAACATCATATATAATGTCTCACGAGACACTATATTGTATATAACGTTGTATAAATCAGAAACTATATATACATATATGTAAAAGCAACAGAACATCATATAAAATGTCTTACGAGACAGTAGATCATATATAATGTTATATAAATCAGAAACTATATATACATATATGCAGAAGCAACAGAACATCATATAAAATGTCTTACGAGACAGTAGATGATATATAATGCTATATAAATCAGAAACTATATATACATATATGCAAAAGCGACGAAGGGCGACGATCGACGACGAAGGACAACGGCGAGGAGGAGTGCGATGTCAGCGACGAAGGGCGATCGACGACGAAGGAAGTCTGGGACGTGGGTTGATCTCTGTTTTTCGTCCGTTGATCTCGTTGTTGGAGTGACGACGGCAATCGAGTGCTTGACGACGGCGACGGAGACGACTAGAATGGTCGAATAATGGCGATTAGCGTCCAACTAGAACAGGCGAGGAACGGAGAAGAATGTCTGACTGAATCTGGGTGAAGAACGACGATCTAGTGCTTTTCTCGATTCTTCTACGGTTTTTCACGAAAAGTATAGTTCTTTCTGGAAAAATAATAGTGGGGGGAGGGGGGGAAGGGGGGGGAGGGGAAATGGGTTTTGTACTGGATAGTTCTTTCTGGAAAAATAATGGTGGGGGGAGGGGGGGAGGGGAAATGGGTTTTGTACTGGATTGGAGGGAAATTTCCAGGATAGAGAAATTTCAAATTGATATTTTTGAAATAAATGAAAAAACAAGGCAAAAAGATTTTTTAAAATAAGGGTATATTAGTCTAAACATGGTTATTATATCTTTACTAATAAGTTAGTGGACTTAAGGGGTTTTGGAATTTAGAAATGGACTTAGCGGGTTTGGAAAGTGGTATAGTGGACTTATGAAAAATTCTCCCTAGAATTTAGACTCACAAGTGTTGTTTGATGGGTGTCCACTTATATTGTTGCATGTTGTGCGTAAATTGTCGAAATGAAGATTTAGTGTTAAATAGTCACATAACTGGATTTACAATTACAGAAGAAAGCTGGATAGAGCTTCCAATTGTAGATAAATTCATGAGTTTTGTTCTTTGCCACAAAACTGAAGGCTTTATCCAGCTTTCTTCTATTTTTGCAAATGAAAGCAATTGAGATACTCCTATTATAATAGTTATGATCTGTACCGTTTCCTTTTTTCTTTTTCTTTTTTAAAATCGTAAAATTTACATATTCTGCATATAAACTTGAAATGTACCGATAATTATTACTCCCTTCGTACATGTTTTTCACTACCGGAAACAGCTAACAACTTGATTGTAATAAATTCTTTCTTATAACTTATTCCCTGCCGAAAACGAAAACGCCCCCCTAAAGGCTCAGTTTGGAATCTTTAGATGGCAGAAATATTGAGGAAAAATGAAAATATGATGTCATACTTCCATGATTTCAACAACGTTTGAAAGAGACATCAATAGGAATGTGATGTCATACTTTCAAGATTTTCACGTTTGAAAGAGACATGAATAGAATTGTGATTCCTGATGACACAATCAATCAAGAATTACATTATTAAATTGAGTGGGAATGTGATCTCTCTCTTATCCCATGAGAATCTTTAGATTAATGACTCAATCAACACCAAACCAAACCAAACCAAACCGAGCCTTATGTCCCAATCACTTGGGGTTGGCTACATGAATTCTTTTCCTCCATTGAGCTCTATCAATGGTCACTTATTCACACAAACCCATTGACTCAATCAACAAAAAAATGAAAATGTTGACTTTGATAAATTTTCAAAATAATTAATTCTTGCGTATGATTAATGAATTAATTCAAACACCGAAATAAATTTACTTCAGACATTGTATTCTTAGAAATTTAACTTCTACTAATCATTTTTCTATTCCTACTCAGGAAAATTCCTAGGGATTTGATTCTTGATAATCATATTTCCTACTGAAGGTTTCGACCATCCATACATCGCCATATTGTAACTCTTTTGAAGTACAATCAAGGGTAATTTTGGATACTATCCAATTATAGATTTTTGATTTTTTAAGAGGGAAACATTTTTGGAACATTCTTAAATGGATTATCCAACTATAACAATTAGGAACTGAAGGAGCATGTTGTTTGGACATCAATAATTTCCACGCCATATTATACATTACATTAGTGTTGAAAAAACATTTCTTTCATCAAAATTGGAGGTGACAGCTTACTCTCCTCCATGCGACTCTGCCTTCCTCCATGTGATGACTCTGCCGCTCTCATTAACATACGATATGGGCATGCATTTATAACATTTACCAGAGGCGTAATATTCATCACCGAGAGACGTACTCCTTCCGTCCCTAAATAAATGTTTGGCGCGTAAAGTCTTACAAAAGATGCATGTTTTTCATTAAAAAATCTAATTTTTTTCCCCACAATCTAATAGAACTCATTGCCATCTATTGATTTGTGGAAAAAAATTACTCCCTCCGTCCCTTATTGATAGTCCGGTATTTCATTTTGGGATGTCCCTTAATAAGTGTCCATTTTGTAAAGTTAGTGGGTAAAAGTTGGTGAATTGTCTATTTTGTCCCTAAAAGTAGATTCTATTTTAAAAAGTAAGTGAGTAAAAGTGTAATGATGATGGGTAAGTAGGAAAAGTGAAGGAAAAAATTGATGTGAAAGGTATAATGATGATGTCTTTTTAATAAGTTGGAATTACGAAGCAGGACACTTAAAAAGGGACGGAGGGAGTAATTTTTTTAACAAAACAAATGCATTTTTTTAAAGACTTTGGTTTGCACGCCGGACACTTATTTAGGGACGAAAGGAGTAACATTTTATCAATAGGCGTCACATTTTATCAAGTAGATGTAACCGTGCATACCATATGTACCCTCAACTATTGAGAGACGTAACATTGCTCATTTAGAGGCATAACATTTGAATATAATATGCGTAACATATTTAGTTATGCGTGATGTGTATTGGAGCTTTTCCCCTATAAATAACATAATACTACCACTTGGGGTTTCTATATTTGGACATCCGCAGCACACAGCTAAAGTCATCCAGGCCTCTTGTAAGTAAAACTGGTATCCTATTAAACGTTTTCCTCCAATTCATGTTTATTTATAGACTTCAAGAATTGGAATATATTTTTGATTTGATGCAAAGGAAAGAAAGTAAACTGAGATAGGCAAACATTGTAACAATTCTTACCAAATACTACTAGAACATTGTAACAATTGGTAAGCATGCGATTCTACTCCTCTTGTTGGTAGTGAAATTGGTCCCCTAGAGAAAAACGCACGAGTGCCAGGGGTGCAATTGGGTCCTTCACCATTCCAGAATATTTTCACTAATTTTTTATTGCACGAAATATATCTAAACAACGGGTACGATACACACTACTTCAATTGTATATATACTCTGAAAATGTATTTTTGTCATCGATGTGGAAACACATGTGATTCGGACCTGCTCGCTAAATATAAGTCTTGCCGCCGCCGCTAATTCCATTGTTGACATTATATATGTATGATTGTTTTTGAATTTGTGTCATGTAACCTCAGCTACGTACCAAGAGAAAGGGTGAGAGGCGCCATTGAACTGAGTTCAGAAAAGAATACATGTGGAAGCTAAAGGTTGCAGAAGGCCAAGGGCCATGGTTGTATAGCACCAACAACTTTGTTGGTAGACAAATTTGGGAGTTCGATCCTGATGCTGGAACACCAGAGGAAAGAGAAGCAGTTGAAAAAGCTCAAGACGACTACCGGAAAAATAGATCTCGGGTTCATCCCTGCGGCGATGTTCTCATGCGAATGCAAGTAAATAAAATCTTAAGAAAAAGTTTGTGCACACAGCAAATCGTACACACAGATTTGGACACAAATGTGTATGGTTCCATCCGATGCACGTTAGCTCTACAAAATAATTATAGCTCCACTTGCTAGACATATATTTATCTGTGCACATATCAAAATATGTACTAGTATATATATATATATATATATATATATGAGTTCTTTTCAGGTCCGGACGCCTTACGGTCCGGACGTCCGAACCTCGCATTTTCTGATCAAATTTCGATGATCCGAGCCGCTCAAAGTGATCAGAACGTGATTTTAAGGGTACTCGCGTGAAATCAGCAAAAAAAATGATTGGGAAGGGCTTGATCCGAGCAGTTTTTTATTGAACGGTTCAGTAAAAAATTGCTCGGATCAAACCCTTCCCGATCATTTTTTTTGCAGATTTCTTGCGGGTACCCTTAAAATCACGTTCTGAACACATTGAGCGGCTCGGATCATCGCAAATCGATCAGGAAAGGGAAAATCCGGACCATAAGAAAATCCGGGCAAGTGGACCTAAAAATTACTTTTATATGTATATATATATATATATATATATATATATATATATATATATATATATATATTACTCCCTTTCTTATAAAGACTATCTTATTTTAATAAAATGCGGACCTCCCTTTCCCGATTGAATTTCGATGATCCGAGCCGCTCAATGTGTTCAGAACATGATTTTAAGTGTACTCGTGAGAAATCAGCAAAAAAAAAGACCGAAAAGGGCTTTATCCGAGCAGTTTTTGTTTGTTTTTTATCTAACGGTTCAAATAACAACTGCTCAAATCAAGTCCTTCCCGGTCATTTTTTTTGCTGATTTTTCTCCAAACACCCTTAAAATCACGTTCTGAACACATTGAGCGGCTCGGATCATCGAAATCCGATCAGGAAAGGCGAGAAATGGGAGGTCCGCATATAAGGTCCTCATTTTAAGGTCCTTACCTGAAGATTTCTGTATATGTATATGTGTGTGTGTGTGTGTGTATATATATATATATATATATATATATATATATTCTTTTGGGGGTTCGAAAATGGCATGAAATTCGTGGAGGGAGAACAATTAAGGGACAGAGAGGGAGTATTAATTAGTCTTAAACTCAAGTTGTTTTACATAATTACTTTGAGAAAATTAGTAGTAAATAATTAGATTGCGTGTTTCAGTTGAAGGTGTAGAAGAATTCTTAGAATTGTTTTCTCATCAGTTTGCATGTTTTGATGAAACCAAAAACGCAGCTCAAAAAGGAAAATAGCAACATCGATCTAAGCATACCACCAATGAGACTAGGGGAAAATGAACAAGTCAACTATGAAGCTGTTACAACTGCACTCAGAAAGGCCGTTCGATTGAGTTGTGCAATTCAGTCAAAAGATGGACATTGGCCAGCTGAAAATAGTGGCCCACATATTCTCATGCCTCCCATGGTAAGTATACTTCCTATGGTTGCAATGAGGAAGATCCTCAAGTCCCTTTTGAGGGACTGTCTAGTCTGGCCCGTTTGAAGGCCCTATTCAAGTCTATTTTGATGATTGAGACTGTTCAATTTTTAGCTCTAAATTCTGGGACAAAGTTGGATATTCCGTAAACACCGTTAACGATATTAAATTCAGTTGATATTAAGTAGGGATCATAAACAAAGTATTTTCAATGCCGGCTCAAAGATATTTGGGAGAAGCTTAAGGGGTGAAGATTTGAACCTAGCTTCTAAAGCATCCAAAGAACCTAAGCTGTCATACGACCAAGAAGATGTTAGGCAATTAAAACTCCTCATTATTTAAAACTACCCAGCTCGTAAAGCATCCAAAGAACGCAAGCTGCCACACGACCAAGAAGATCGAAGGCAATTAAAACTCCTCATTATTTAAAACTATAAACTATATTTTTCGGAGCCCTCTTTGGGCCAAAAAATTGGGGGCCGGAAGCGACAACTTCCCCTCTAAGCCAGTTCTGAGTATTTTAAATAAAGTGAGCGACTCGGAACATTTTTTTGCCGTTCATTAAATGTAAAGCATTTTTACAAGGGCCCTCCCAAAAAATCAGCTTAATCCGATACTTATAGGTGCTCGATTCAATCATCTAACTTTTCGTTATCATGAAATCCGATTGAAAAGTTAAATGATTAAATCGAGCATCTATAAGTATCGGATTGAGCCAATTTTTCTCAAGAGCCTTTGAAAAAATGTTTTACATTTAATAAACAGCTCGGATTATTTTTGTGGGCCCGTAATGGGCCCCACAACAAATCTGTACACAAAATCTGTACACTTTGCTGTGTGTGTAGCATTACTGTTTTTTTTTACCCAAAACGGATCCAAAAGGAATCTGTGCGTGCTGGCACAGATTTATAGCACCGCTAAGCCCTTTACATCAGCCAATAACCAGAACCACAAAGCCCAGCCACACCAACTCAACTTGACTACAACTAGAGAACAGAAAGAGAGAAAAATCACTGATACTTTCTACTCAAATACGGCTTTTCCCGTTTCCACAATCTTGTGGAGGCTCCAATGCCCCAAACGAATTCGGGTTGGAGATGTCTGTCCCCGCATCTTACCTGATTCCCGAAAATTTTCAAAAAAAAATCCCCATATCTACCCAATACCCAAACGGATCTCCAAATTGCTGATCTGTTCGGGGCGGGGATCAAATCGGATACGGATGGGTCAGACGAAATGGCCTTCCCTATGTGGAGCCCAGTACCAAATGTGTGGAGTATACAGAAATATGTGGTGTTAAAAGGTGTTGGCACAATATGTGTCAGATCATGACTGAACAAGACGAGATGCGATGCGGAAAAAAAGAGACTGTGCAAACTCAATTTTGATCAACAATCTACTGGAATTTGCAGCTCATTAGCCTATACATTAGCGAAGCAATCAACACCATCTTAACAGCAGAGCACAAGAAGGAGATGATTCGATACCTTTACAATCACCAGGTAGTAATAAAAAACTCTTGCTTGTGAAATTTCAAAACAACAATGCTACAGACACACATTCGGACACGCACATATATAAACATAAATGTGTCTGAAAACGTCCGATGCATGTGGGTCCCACAATAAGAGTGTGGCACTCACAACATCGAAGGTTCGGACACACGGGTTCAAAAATTTGCACTTTCATCTGTCCTTCACCAGTTAAAAAAAAAAAAAAAAACTGTCCTTCACATTTTTATTTCAAAGAGCACCTACACACACAGGGACACATAGATCCTAATATACTCCTATGCACGTGAGTACTACATATAAATGTGGAGTTCACACACATGGAATGATTTCGAATACATTTGGGTGCGGATGAGGACATTTCCGGTTGTATTCGTAGAAATTTAATGTCGAAAATACTTATGCTACTTGAATAGACGTAGCAAACACAATGTGGAGATGGTTTTGGGGAACCATCTCATGTCCCACAAAGATGATCGGAGTTGCTCATTTTATTCAAAATATTTTGTTTATAGTCCTCGCAAAAAATCAGTCCAATCGGATACCAGTAAGGGCCTCTATGAAACATCCAACTTTATCCAGAATTTAGGCCTAAATTTTGAAGCAATTGCTTTACCGATACCCAATTGAACTGATTTTTTTATAAGGACTATAAAAAAATATCTTCCACAAAATGAGCTGCTCTGATGTTTGTGGATCTGTGCATGGAGCATGTACTGCTACGTCTGTGCGAGTAGCACAACTCTACAAATCTGTCATCTAAATTCGGGAATGTTTCTACTGTGCAGAATGATGATGGAGGATGGGGATTCTGCATAGGGGGTCGTAGCACTATGATAGGCACGGCACTTAACTACATTTCGTTGCGTTTGTTAGGAAAAGGTCCTTATGATGGAGAAAACAGGGAAATGGAAAGGGCTCGGAAATGGATACTTGATCATGGTGGTGCAACTGAGATACCCTCCTGGGGCAAAGTCTATTTTTCGGTAAAGCTTACTAAACCTAGTTCTCTTAATAACTTTTGGCTAAAAATCGATTGCATATGTATATAGGAGTATATCACTGCTTGCTAGGTATGAGGAAGAGATAAAGTTGCATGTATAGACGTATCGGCCGATTTCAAAGTACTTAGAAGAGAGTTTTGAGGTCCAGAGGATCTAACGGAAGAGGATAAAACGTGAAAGTGGATTGCAGTTGATTAGGATGGATAGTTTTTAGTTTCTCATTGCGGTTTCTCCCTTTGTATATTAGAATAAATACCCATACACATTTATCTTATGTTTCAAATCTTATTTCATTGCTTATAAGATCTTAAAATCTAGTCGTTTAGAACTACACATCAAAGAAGAATTGAGCGAATCAGACGGCTGAGGGTTGGCACCATTCTCTAGTTGTCTTTGTGACATTGTTTGAAAGCAGTGAATTGTTTAAACATTGAAGTGTGTTTACATTATGTTGTACAGGTTCTTGGAGTGTTCGAATGGTCAGGATGCAACCCATTGCCCCCTGAGTTTTGACTTTTCCCTTCATTTTTGCCCTACCATCCAGGTAAATTAAAGATTGACTTATACTAGTAACTTTAATGGCACTTTTGTGTCCAATAGAGTTCTTTGCAGAAGACTTAAATATGCATGTTTGGCTTGTTTCGGCATCTATGTACTATGAGTAAGAAAAAGGCGTGAAATGCACTCGATCCTCTAAATTTTCAAGCGTCGCCAGGAGCGCTATTTGTTGTCCTCTTGTGCGACACAACTCAAGCTCATTTTTAAAAAATAAAATATTAAAAATATCGGAGGATTTGAGGATGGTGATTTGAAGGATTGTGTGAATGATTTGTTTGTGTCTGATTCTCGGATGTAGAGCTTTATGTGGTATTCTGTAAACCAACTTGTTTTTGTTTTTGCAATTCACACCAATTTCTTTGCAACTCTAGAAGCTTTATTATGTTGTTTGGCCTGACTTTAATTTCATCCTTTGTGATTCAGCAAAAATGTGGTGTAATTGTAGCGCAACTTACATGCCGATGTCCTATTTATATGGGAGAAAGTCCGTGGAGCCGATCACGGAACTTATCAAATCATTGAGACAAGAAATTCACCAACAGCCATATGAGGAGATAGATTGGAATAGAGCACGCCATAGTTGTTGTAAGGTTGGTGCATGAATTCTAAAAGTATTTCAAGCAAGTTTGTGTTGGATATAATTTGTACGTTCAAGAAGGGTTAAAAGATGCCTTGAAATTATGTCGGATATAACCTAAGAAGTATGGACACTTAAAAAGAAGGTGACATGTCTGCGTCTGTATTTGACATGTTTCGAACACAAACACTCTTCTGACATTTTTCAGAAACATTCGATATTCGGACATGTATTCGATACAACTTTTTCCCGTCCGTAATTAAGAAATAATGATCTCCATTGGGACACATGTCCAACACTCTTTTTGCACCGTTTCTGGCATTCATTTGGTGTCTATGATAGACATTTAGTAATATGTAATCCACACTTCTAACAACGTGACCATCAAAACAATTAGAATATGAACTACTATGCCACTCCCTCTATCGCAAATGGCTCACCCCCTATTGCAATTTGAATATAAAAATAACAAACTTTCGTTCCTAACTTTAGAATTTTTTTTACTCCACATTAAAGAACTCCCACGTACTTTAATTTGGTGCAAAGTGGGACGGAGTAAAGCACCCGATCATTTAAAAAGTCATTATATGACATATCAAATGCTATATAAATCCACTTAATGTGTGTACTCAAATTCATTGATAATTTTTTTAAGAATTTCTAGCCATGACCATGCCCTATTATTAACGGGTTTCTCGAGTCCAATGTCAGAATCCTATATCAGTCTAATGCTTCACAACTTATTGTACCTTGTCTATTATTTTATTCAGGAGTGGAACGCAAACTGATGGTCATACAAATATGCAGTATTGAATGTATCCAAAAACGCTTCCGAATCATACATTTTAGAGAAAAAGCATATCCGTGCGTTGTGTCACATCCCATATTTTATCCGTGCTTCTTAGGCTATCACAAGTAAAGAAAAATTCTATTGATGCATGCCTCAAGGCAGGAGGACACAAATGCTTCCAATTAAACAGCCGTTTAGAAAATCAAAGTCAGCCCATTTGTCCAAATTCTTAATTCCCCTGTATTGGCTGCAATTGGATATACTATTTGAACAAGTTCAAGCTTAACAAAGATAAATTTCAATGCAGGAGGATGTCTATTACCCTCACACATTAATCCAAGATCTGCTCTGGGATGGTCTTCATTATGTGAGCGAACCAATCATAAACCAGTGGCCGTTTTCCAAGATTAGAGAGAAAGCTCTTCAAAAAGTAATCAAGTACATGTGGTATGGAGCAGAAACTACCAGATACATTACTATAGGATGCATAGAAAAGGTGAGTAATATAAACAAGTGAATGAATTTTATTATTACTTTTGTTTTGTTGATACTAAGAGCAGTTAGAAAAGATGTATTTATCTATGCTTTGAAAGTAGATTTAAGGCATGAAGGTGTTCCTCCCGTAGTCCCGTGACACTAGTTTCCTTACACGGGTGCACTTTCGCTCCTCCTTAATTTCTTATCCAAGTTGATCCGAGAGTTAGCATGAACTCAGAAAAGAAAAGGAAGGCCTTCATCCTTTTTCAGTAAGCAAAATTACGAAGCCCAGTTGTAAGTCTCTAGGCCAAGATGTACATCCATCTAGGTAGAATAAAAGGTACTACTCAGTGCACAAGGATTCTGCTGCTAATAAGTCGAGATAAAGGTAGTAGTTAAATAATCTTACCACATTTTCTGTAGGAAGTCAAACTTTCTAAATGGAATCAACTTTTCAATGCTAGAGTTAACAACATTTATAATGACTCCACGCGTTATGATTCTTAGTTGTCAAGTTCACAAGGTATTAAGCTTGTGTAATTCATCTTAACACATAAATGTGGATTTATCCCATGAATATATCTCCGTAAAGAAGTGCTCTTGGTTGTGAATGTCTTCCATAATTTTTCTAGGGAACCAAACTCTTTTAGATTTTTTTATCGGGAAATTGTTGCTTTTGAGATGACATGAGATGGTGTTAATTGCAACGCAGAGTTTACAAATTATGTGTTGGTGGGCGGAGGACCCCAATGGTGATGAGTTCAAGTATCACCTTGCCAGAGTTCCTGATTACTTGTGGCTTGCAGAAGATGGAATGAAAGCACAGGTCGGCATTACAAAATAATGATGTTGGTTGTGGTTGTTTGATTGTTAGTTTTATTTGCCAAACATAGTACTGCGCCCTACTCAATTGCTGACTTGTGACTTGGATTGCAGTGTTGTGGTAGTCAGATATGGGATTGTACTTTTTTGACTCAAGCCATTATGGCAAGTAATCTTGTTGATGAATATGGAGATACTCTTAAAAGGGCACTTTTTTTCATAAAAGAATCACAGGTATCTTTCTATGTACCGAAAGAAAATTAAAACTTTGTATAACTTCAATTTATTCCTTCTCCATTACTAAACATGAAGATCAAAGAAAACCCTGTTGGAGATTTCAAGAAAATGTATCGTCACATTACTAAAGGAGCATGGACTTTCCCTGATCAAGATCAAGGTTGGGCTGTCTCAGACTGCACAGCTGAAGCACTGAAGGTAATTTTAGACTTATTAGCTCCACGACACTATAACAAGAAAGATTACTTGAAATTCAAAAGAGTGATTTTCTAATCAACTGACCGTTCTACAGTGTCTATTACTACTTTCGCAAATGCCACCGAATGTTGCAGGAGAAAAAGTGGATGTTGAGAGACTATGCAAGGCAGTGGACGTCCTCTTGTACTTACATGTATGAAAAGCATTGTATCTCAATAGTTTATACTCCGTATATGTTTTGACTTGAATAGTGACTTTTTATGTCATTTAATTCAAAGCCCTAAAAGTGGTGGTTTTGCTATTTGGGAACCAGCAATTCCACAGCCATATCTAGAAGTAAGTTGTTCTCTTGTTCTAAATTTCTAGAGCATTGTATATACATGTAAAACAATAAGCAGTTATACGATACTTTGTTTTCTTCTCTCTTGGTAATTCCAAATTACAATAGGTTACTCAAACATGACCTTGTTTGGAGTCTAATGGAATGTTGCGCTTTTGAAGCTTATTTGCTTACTCTATCTATCATTTTCCCCCTTTTGTTCAGGTGTTGAATCCTTCAGAACTTTTTGCAGACATTATGGTCGAGCGAGAGTATGCTCTTGTGCTACTTCTTTCCTTGTATTAACCCTAGAGAATTTTCCATAGCTTGAACAACTATTATTAATAGTGGCTATATTTGCATTTAGGCACGCTGAGATCACTGCATCCATAATTGAAGCTTTACTATTGTTCAAACGCTTATACCCAAGGTATCGAGGGAAGGAAATAGATACTTCTGTGGAAGGAGCAGTGTGTTTCCTCAAACAAATGCAACAGCCAAATGGTTCTTGGTAGGTTCATTTTCTTTTGAAGTAACTTGAGCATATGGAAAATGGATAAATGATTTGGGGTTTTCCCTGGAGAGATGCTAAAATGCATACAAGTTGTGACCTAATTGAAAGCAGTTATAAACATTGACAGGTATGGCTACTGGGGAATTTGCTTCACCTATGGTACATTTTTCGTGTTAAAAGGGTTGACTGTTGCTGGGAGTACATACAACAATAATCAATCAGTTCGTAAAGGTGTTCATTTTTTGCTTTCAATACAAAATGAGGAAGGAGGCTGGGGCGAAAGCAAGGAATCATGCCCATCTATGGTAACTGACCTCCTCTATCATTTGTTACTACCAAGGTTTTGAATAACATCCCGTCTCAGCCGGAATGCACACAATTGGTACTTTGATAGTGGTACCAGCTGGTACATATCGGATTTTTAAAATACTGGTCGGTACCGGTCATATCCACTTTTTTTTTTTTTTTTCAGGAGCTAATTCCCTACAGCGAAGAACTATTTTACTGATATATTTTGAAAACAAATTCATTCCTTTGTAATAACTTATAATTCTTATTCTCCTGGTGTATGATCATTGGGGCGATTCTGGAGACACGGTTTTTGACACAAATCTTGTGTGGACCCATTTTGGTGTCCTACACGAATGATCAGAGTAGTTCAATTCATTTAAAACATGTTTTTAAGAGTTCTCGTAATAAATCAACTCATTCGGATATTGTTAAGAGCTTGATCAGTTTTTGTCCCTAAATTTGAGAAACTGAATGAATCGAACAAGCCCTCACAGATATCTGAATTAATTAATTTTTTACAAGAGCTCTTAAAAAAATGTCTTAAACAAACTAAAGGGCTCTGGTTATTAGGGTGGGGCTCCAAACAAGATTTATGTCAAAAGTTGGGTCCTGGAACCACCCCCATCATCTTCATAATCAGAAATTTAAAAAAATGACTATAAGCTTAAAAAATATCCAAAATTGCTTCGGATAACTTTTTCTTTAGTGAAGTATTTTAAACTTCTACTCTAGCCGAATAAATAATAGAAAAATTAGACACAAAACCAACAAAAGCGGGAAAAAAAGTAAAGACAAAAAATAATACAAAGCCTTAACCTAACTACTTGGTTTGCTACCATCTAACCAAGTAATCTGAATGTTTTGCTACCATCTAATACAAAAGGCTTAAACTTCTAGTCTACTGCCCTGACTTCTGTCATTGTTTTGCTACCATCTAACTACTTGGTCTCTATTTGATTATGCAATTCTTAAAAACAGAAATACAAACCGCTGGAAGGAAATCGAACGAATTTTGTACAAACGTCATGGGCTATGTTGGGTCTTATTTCTGCTGGACAGGTGAGTTTACTTATTAGGATGAATTATATGTTTTTCTTTTTTTTTATTGGGGATCTATAGTGCACAAATAGCCTTCTCAAGAAACAAATTTTTATTACTTTTTGAAGAGTTATAACATAGGAGTAGAACGTATATTGTGTTTGCGGAAAACCAAAAATAGCCCCAAAACTTTTTTGGTTTAGAAACGCTCATGATACAAAGCTCTTGGAATAACACAACTTGAAAATCAGCTTACAAGGAAACGGTAACCAGGGGCCGGGAGCTTATAATGTACACGGCCAAGCTCAAACTTAGCTGATGTGGAACATTAATCAAGATCGTAACATACCACTATGCTCAGCAGTCTACAATGCCCCACTTTGTAGACAATGACTCAAGGCCCTATGGTATCCCCTTCTCTTTTGGCAGCTCCATACCTATTAGTTTTCAATCTTAATCCAGCCTATATGTTGTCCTATTAATTTGCGCCAATTAGTTTTCAATCTTAATCCAACCTATAGGTCGTCCTATAAATTTGCGCCTCAAATCACATCACGGTGGTTAGCTCTATTATTGAATGATATAGAATCTTCGATAGGACATATCCTTGAAAACCGGGGAAGGATGCCCGAGAACTTATATAAACAAGGCCAAGAACTAAGTCAATGCGGATCATTAGGATCGTAACCATGCATGTGTGGTGAATATCTATTTACAAAATAACTTGGTTTACAATTCAGACAAGATATATTCTTTAATTGTAGTAGACATACACAAGTGCACACTATTATTACTTGTTCATCAAATACACTATTCAGAAACTTATTAGTTTTGGCTTTTCTACTACTAGGCTGATAGAGATCCCACCCCATTGCATAAAGCAGCCAAACTGCTAATTAATGCACAGATGGAAGACGGTGATTTTCCGATACAGGTAATATTGATTGCATAAATCATGTAATATGTCCCAAAAAAAAAAATTTCATATAAGAACTTTCATCTTTCATTTTCTAAATTTTGATAGTTGATCATTTCGGTAAGTTTTATTGTGGAAGTTTCTTCTTCTTGATATCTTTTCTTTTTGTCCTAGGTATCTAGCTACAAAGTCCTATTAGATTCTCATTCCAATATTACTAAGAGTTTAAATTCTGTTCGTCAGCAATTTCCACCCCGGAATTTTCGTCACAACCATTGTGGGCCTCACCGTGCGGTTACTGTTACAATATGCACCGTTAGTCTTATAGAGCCCATTGAGTAGTATATCCACACAAAAAAAAAAACAAATTCAAATTGATCGGACATCAATAGGTATATATCAAAAAGGTAATTTTGGTTTATAAAATCGACAGCCTTGTTCTATCGATAATTTTAAAGTTAAACTGTTCACGTTTTTCCATTCTCTAAATCAATTCTTATTTTTGATATACCTACCGTCGTCTGATCAAAGATAATCTTTTGCATGGATATATTACCCTATGGTCTTACAACATAAACGGTTTAGATTACTACAATAACTATACGGTGGGCCCACAATGGCGGTGGTAGAAAACCTACAATTTCTACCGCCGGCAGAAAGAATTTGAACCTAACTAGTTCTACGTAACACTTTTCCAAAATTATTGGTCTCTTAAAATAATAATAAAAAACTATAGTTTCCCATCGTGTTTATCTCTCTCGTGTAGATAAATTTATTTTTTTGGTGTACTGTCTGAAATGCTGATTTTTCTAAAAACTCTAGAAATAAAATTTTTGTTTGGTGTATTGTCTGATAACTTTGTTTTTTCTAACAAAATTTAGAAAACATTTTTAGGATGCTATCTGGCAAATAGTTTTCAATGTTTTTTCTAACCTTACAAGCTATATATCCTCACAGGAAATAACTGGAGTCTTTATGAGGAATTGCATGCTACATTATGCTCAGTACAAAAATACATTCCCCACTTGGGCACTGGCAGAATACCGCAAACATGTTTGTACTCCTATCCCAAAAGCCTAGTCATGAACGTAGTATGCGTACAGTCCAACGGTGCGTATGTTTGAATCTAGATTCTAAATAACCAGCATTGAACCTGTACGTCGACAAGGGGTCCAATGCCATGCAAATAATGTGAGTTTGGATGCGTTTACAATCTTCGTTGTTGCATTGAAGTATAAACTATGCATGTTCTGTGTATCCGAGTTGTGTCCAAGTTCTATGTAATGTCTGCAATTCATATATTTCAATCTGGCTTGAAAACCTTTCAATAGTTTACGTCGCAGCAACTCTTCTCCACGCAAATGAAACTTCTATAGTTTTCTTTGCACTCTTAAAACAAGTTATTTGACTGATATTTATAGTCATATTTACAACCAAACTAGACTCTCTTTCCTAACACCTTAAACATCATCCAGGCCAAAAATGAGATAAGACTGGAAACAGGAGAAACAAATGATGAGCTTAATGATTTCTTAACAAGTAGAAAAAAAATTAGTTAGCAAATGCATAAACAGACCAGGAAAATAAAACTAACCGTAAAACCCTACATACCTGAAAAATAGTGGATGGAAGATCGCTCTAGCCCGTGATTGCATACAAAAAGAGCTCACCCAGGAAACACAAAATTGAGCACCACTTCAAATGCAAACGGGATCCTTCCCACCCCAAAAGAAGCTCTGTTTCTTCACATTGCACGCCTCCCAACCCCGAAGGACCTCATTACATCTGGAAAGATTAAGTGCTCCGTCGATATGTCAAAGTTCTGAAGCTATTATTGTATATCTTGAAGAGGATTTTCAGTTTCTTAACAAGCTTCCACTCCTCCGAAGACAGGTCATCCTGTAAATTCATAATTGAAGTGAGCAACGTAATGTGATCCTGGTGCAACAGAAATCCAATCCACATAGAGTTCAATTATGCTTACCCAATAATTATCTCTAAGTTCATCGATTGACTTCCTAGAAATATGGCTGACAAGCTCATCTTCAATGTCAAAATGCCTGTCAAACATTTTTTGCTGCTCCTCCGAATTGCTACCAACTATCTACAGGTGCCCAAATAGACTGCCAATGAGACTTATTCGGAGTTATTCCGTGATTGACTGTAATCGGCTAAGAGAACAAACTGCTATTTGCTAAGAGGACAAACCTACTCAATATGATTTTAACAGCTAGAACAACAGAGCCGACCATAAGAACCATAACAAGGAGCAAACTTAAAAGTAAACGAAATAATTTCTTTCATACCCTTGAGCCAGCGATGGTGTGTCAACTTAATATATAAGGGAAAATCATACAATCCAGCTTAATAAGGCTGAAAGGTTATAGAGGATGAATTTGGATTTCAGCCCTCGGTTCCAAATTACTCAACAAGTTATAACTATGACTTCTTAATTACAACTAGAGAAGTAAACAAAAATACAGGCCAGCAGCCAAACGTTAAAACATTACGATTGCAAAAACAAAAAATCTTAGAACCTGAAATGATTTCTCTTCAACTTGCCCTTCTTTTCCTGCCTTTTCGTATTCCTATTCTTCTCATACTCAGCAACCATGTCACGGAAGTCCTCTTGCAGACTACGCAACTTCTCCTCCTCCTCCTCCCTCACTTTCTCATACTTTGCAGGCAAAGCGTCGTCCATTACTTCCAACTCTTCTGGTTGTAATGTGACATCAACCCCATCTGATTTCCGACCCTTCAGCAAATAATCAACCCCTTTGCCAGCAGTCCTCTCTAGAGTGCCAGAGCTGCCAATGATGTATACATGAGGTGTTCCAAGTAAGGTCCCCAAAGCAATCCTTTCTTCCTTCTTCTCAAGTACTTGATAAAGATACTTATCTGGCTTCGTTCTTGGCCTCTTGCAAAGATCAATAACATCCAATGTCTCAACACCAACAGATTGAATGTTGGCCTCTGATTCCTCTCCCCCAGTCTGTTCCTCTTCCTCGGTCAGCTCCTCTTCTTCTTTTTCTTCTTCTTCTTCCTCCAAATCACCCCAATGCTTGGTGTTGCCAATTAATTCTTCCTCCTGGTTGTACTGTTGTTGAACCCCAAAGGCATCCCCGTATTCACTGACAGGAGGTTTGCCCCAACCTCCGGGATGATAACCATAACTAGCTCCGGGAGGAATAGGAGCATTCACCCCAGGAATTTTCAAGTTTGGATAAGAAGGTGGTAGACCATGTCTCTACTGATGAGCCACGGGGGAGGAGCACCGCCTCATGTCATACCACTTGCTTCTTTCAATAGTTGTGATATCAGCATCCCAGGCTTCATCTCTCTCGTTAGCTCGACCTCAAACTCTTTCCCTTTGTAATAGATATCACCGTGTGCTGTCAGATTCGGCTTCGTTTTGGTACTTGAAAAACGCATCATGGAGAACCCGAAAATCGATATCAGTTCTCCCCATCTTTGGATGCATCATCTTCTCACGTTGCTTCTGTTTAAGCTTCTCTTGTTTCTCAATGTAGCCCTCTCTGATTTTGTCAATCCCCGTAGCAGCAATAAAATCAAGAAGTTGAAAAGGCTGTTTCTCAATATGGTGCTTCCCCTGCAAGTACTTTCTCTTATGACTCCAATGTCTTGGCACTGGTACAGAGTTATGATACGATTTGAGAAACACCAATAACTTAGGGTCGCCGAAGTCGCATCCGATTCCCAAACCTCTACCAAATCAGGCTGCCAACAAATTTTCTTCAGTTCAGATACTTTCATTCGTCGATCAACCTTATTTCCTTCTTTCAGGAATCCAGAGAGATTCCAAAAGAGGGATTACTCTCCCAAACAGGTAAGAGACTAATAAGGGGAAAGAAATTGACTTTTTGAAAGTTCTGTATATATTAATTGGAAAAAACGAGAGGTTAACAGGAAAAGGTTGGCAACTGGGAGCAAAAACTATAAATTATATCTAGTAGAGTTCCCAAATCAAAAAAAAAAATCGACATTCTTAGGGTGGGGGAGACAGAAAATCCTTGCATGTGGAAGACAATCAACCCAGAATTGATCCAAAAGACAAGTTAAACACATGAAACGAGAGTGAGAGTGACATCTTACCAGAGATTTGGTTGATAGAGAGGGATGGAGAGAGAGAGAGAGAGGCGCCCTCGGGTTGCGTGGGAAACGAGTGGTAGTAAAGGGGTTTCTAGGGTTTTAATTTAGGAAGAATGCAGTCAGAGGATTGATCGAGGAGAGTAGAGAGATGAGGAACCAGGTTGTGTTTTGGAAAGAGGTTGATCTGATCGTGGGAGATTTCGGTTTTCCATACATATACAGAAAATCTGTCCACACAGACATTATATGCATAGATCATGCACAGATTTTTTTCTGCAGTCCACCACAGATCCCACAAAAATAATCCAAGCCATTCATTGAATATAAAACATTTTTTCAAGGGTCTTTATGAAAAATCATTTTAATACGATACTTATAGGTGTTCGATCCAATTATTTAACTTTTTATTTTCTTGAAATCTTAATGAAAAGTTAGATGATTGGGTCGAGAACTTATAGGTATAGGATTGAGCTAATTTTTCATAGTGACCCTTGAAAAAGTGTTTTACATTTAATGAATGGTTCGGATTATTTTTGTGAAACCCGTGATGGATCCCATAAAAAAAATTTATGCACAATCTGTGCACTTTTGTTTATATGGATAGGAGTGCAAGAACAAAATAAATAGGTGGAGAGAAGAAACTGCTACGGACTCCGATCCTTACAATATGATTCTAGGACCCTATCCATTTTATACACCCAAATGTATAGCTACATATACAAATGTGTGGACTCTATGCATATTATAATGTGTAGTAGATGTGGAGCCCACGCACTTATATGTGTGGATATGTATTTGAATGTAGTACTAGAATAATTGTTTACGAATATGGAAACCCCCAATAAGTACTTTAGTCGATTTTAGTTCGAAAAAAAGAAAAGAAATATTCCTTCCATTCCATCCAGGTTCGGCTTCTCTATGGTATATTTTTGTTCTTTATTATTTATTGTGTGGTTGGGATTTATTTTATACATCTACAATTATATCCATGGCTACACTTTTGCCACATGGACCTGGCCATTTCCCACCCCAAAGCCCACCATTTTGGCTCGCCAAAACAAGAATTAAGTCTGATCCCAACAAGTCAAACGGAAAAAAAAAAAAAACCTTGCTCCCTCCGTTTCAAAATGAGAGTATACTTTTACTTTTTCCTGTTATTTTTGTCTTGTTTATTACCAAATAACGTTTTTCTTTAGTTTTTAATTTCCACACTCACTTTCTCTCTCTAGTAGTGATAATCTTTCCAAACCTCCGCCTCAAGGTTCGAATACCGTATCGGCTAAAGAACAAGTTTCTTCACTGGTACGGTAAGTATCGTTAATGGTGAGATATCGGGTACCATCTTGAATTTACCGCTACACATTTTTAAATTAAAAAATAACTATTTAGTGTGGGTTTGGATTGAAAAGTTAAATAACTTATTTTTTGTCTTTATTTGAATTTTTTTTGCATTTGTTTGTTTTACGTCAAACTTTTGTGACTTATTGATTCGTAGCAACGAGAGGAATCGGAAAAGTAAAAAGTTATAATTGAAATTCATAATTTTTTGAATAAAGACAATTTATTTATTTTTGTCTTTTTTTTAAAAATTATGAATTTTGATCAAAATTTTATATTTTTTCGATTCCTCTAGTTGAGACAAATCAAAAAATTACAAAAGTTTAACACAAAATTAATAAATACAATTTTTTTAAATAAAGACAAATTAAATTACTATTCGACTTGTCAATCCAAATCCCCTCTTAGTTGGAGCATCAATGATAAGTAATTAGTATACACTACCCATTTGGGCAAATTTCACTGACTTCCCCTAAGGTTACTTACACATGCAGAGACCTACCCTGAAGTTTCTGAAATATCATCAAATTCCCTTGCTTTTTCTGACAATATCAAATCTCCCCCGTCGTTAACTTGCAATAGATGGTGTTAACTACAGTGTTTAAAAGACCAAAATACCCCCTAATAACAATGTCTGAGTAATTGTGCAAGACACGTATTTTTCATACCGTCTTTCACAAACATTAGTAAAACTAAATTCACCAAAAACAAGCTTTAAGCTTTAGGCATTTGTAAACATAGTTAATTTTAGTAATTACGAACCCACTAGATGCAAAACTAATGCCCATGAGTTCTCTTAAACTTTTAAGAAAATAAATTGGTTTTGTCCTTATTTGAATTTTTTTACGCATTTGTTAGTTTTGCGCCAAACTTTTGTGGGTTATTGAAAAGTTAAAAAAAAAATACTTTTACCTAAGTGTTTTGAGAAATAACCACTTTTTAGGTTAAAAAAAAAAAGTAAAGTAAGTTGACTTTACCCCCCCCCCCCCTAAAAAATGGTTATTTCCCAAAATATTTGGGTAAAAGTAATTTAAATACAAAATATTCTAATGCCCATGAGAATAAAACAATTTAACTAAAGCTTTTCGATCCCAATTGACTTCTTGAAATTAATGGAAATAGTTGGTTGTATTTTTTAGAGAACTGAAGTAATTGCTTAACCCATTTGCCACCCCATTTTCCCTAAATTTTTGGGTTTTCTTTTGATATTTTTGTTCCGTTTTTTGAATTTTTATTAGATTTGATTAATCATCCGTCTTGACAAAATGAGTCTGAAAAGTAAAATGTCATTACAAAAAGCAAAAAAAAATTTACTAAGACGGAAAGAAAAAAAAAAACCAAAACAGTTGGTATTGTTAATATTTTTACTATCTTATATGAACCTTTTCAATTTCGGCCCATATTTTTTTTACTTTTCTAATTCCTCTTATCAAGACAAACCATCAAACAACTGGTAATTTTCTGTCTGGTAGGGTGTTCAGGTCAACTTTACGCGTATCTTAACTAATTTGGGGGTTCAATCCCACCGCTCATTTGTAGGGAGCCGAATTAAAACCAAAGCAAAGCTCTATATCAATTGGACCTAAAAGAGTTGATATTGCCTGAGAGATTCTAAATCTGTGAATTTAGAAAGGAGTAAACTCCTAGGTCTCAAGCCTTGACAACTAGGCCAACTGATCTACCACCTCTAGTACCATTATTTTCATATCAACTGGTAATGGTAGTACTCCTACATTTTTCTGGATCCCATTTTTGTGACATTCATTACGCAACCAATCTTTATAACCAGATCTCGTCTCTCTGTGTTTTTTATTAGTATTTCTTTCATTGAGCTTTTCCATTCAAGGGGGCATCATTCTGAAGCAATCGCACAAAGGTCCAACACAATTGAGTAAACCCAGTCTCTCCTATTCCTGCATCATTCATCTTTCTATCCCCAAACCTAGAAACAAGTAAATTCAATCACCCACCTCATTTCGTCGCACCAGGTGATTTCCTCTTTCAATTTGCACAGGCATAGACTCAAATGGCTCCATCACCACCATATCCATGACAAGGCACAACCCATTGATCTTTTATTGAAATCATTCAGATCAAAGCCCATCGAAAATCGAACATAGCTTTCAAAATTGAGATATGAGTCAACAAGTTTCTAGTATTCATCACTAATATCATAGCTAAACTTCACCAATTTTAACTTTATGGTATTCTATTTTGATTCCCAAGCAGAATTGCTGGGCACATCAATTTTTTCGAAACGGATTTCCCAAGGACAAGTTTGTGTTTTTTTTTTTTTTTCGTTTGGCCTAAAGGTGAGTCATAAGGGTCAATTCAAAATTTGATTGAATTAGAAATATGGTGGTAGGCGATGCAGTTTGGCTTCTCTAAAGTAGAAGGAGAGATTTTGTTCTTAATAAGACATTAAAATTGTGAGGTGGCCATGGGTGGGAGAGGAAGGAAGGGTAAAATAGGTATTGTATTAGTATAGAATGCTGATATCGTCATACATTAGGGGCCCGATTGGATGCAACATTGGGTGGGTGTATTGTGGAATACACCCGGTTTAGAAGTGATGGGACAGTTTTAGTTGGGTTTGGCAAGCTTATTTTCACCTGTATTCAACACTCCCCCGTCTACGCGAATACACCCTAATCCAGTGGAAGGGGTACTAAATTATTGCTACCCCTGAGCCCTGCAATAGCTTCTCCGGCCTAATACACCCGAATTTGGACTGTTTTACCCCTCATTATCCCCCTCCACTAACGGCTCTCTCTCTCCCAGCTACAGCGAATCGAGAAGAAGAACAACAACAACAAACAGCGAATCAAGAAGAACAACAACAGATCACCACCACTACCACCACAAAACACACGAAATATGTATGTATATGTAGAAAGAAAGAGAGAGATGTACCTGTTTTTCTTGTGGGACGAACGGATTTTTTGACTGTTTGTGGGAGAGAGGGAGGCACGATCGGATTTGTGGGAGAGAGGGAGGGACGATCGCCGTCGTGTGACTGCCGTCTTCTGGTCTTCGTGCGAAAAAATTGAAAGTCGCCACTGTCGTCCATGGGAGAAGGCGAGAAAGTGGGGGGGTCGGTGGGGTATAAAGAAAGTGAGAGTGATGAGGTGCAAAATGTCTAACGTTTTCTAATATTTAATAATTAATTATTATATTAGTTAACTAATTTACTTTTGCTTTTTTACTAATTTACTTTTGCTTTTTTGTGAAAAAAATTAATAAAAGTTCAATTTCGGAATTAAATATTTAATCTAATCAATAATTTAATTTAATACTGCACAAGGACAAAAGAGTCAATTGACAACTTTTTACATCATACACCCTTCTTATACCTCTAATTTATCCTTCATCCAAACCAAGTATTATTTTATCCCCATTCTCTAATACATCATCCAAACCATCTACTTTTTAATACACCTTCTATAAATATCACATCAATGTGGGCCCTCCCTTCTTAACTAATACCCCTTATTATCTTATCACCCCTTCATAAATAATACACCCAAAACTCATACGGCATCCAATCGGGCCCCAGTTTCTATCAACGTTTATAACGGAGGGGACAATGTTAGCATTGTCAGCAAAAGCAGGGGCGGTCCCTGCATGTGTCAGAGAAACCAGGTTAGTGAAATGCCAACCTTTTACTGAGAATTGGTACATAAAGCCACTGACTTGCTACATAAAAAACCCATAAAAACCACTGTAAAGACATAAAAAGGACGTGCAGACTCTACAAGCAGGTTTTGTTTAAAACCATTAAATCCAAACCCAAACGAGAGGACCCGGTATGACGAAAAACATGGCGATACACCAGAATCGTGCGAGATTGGCTGGAAAGTTAGTCGGAACGGAATCAACAAGTCAAAGTACCAGAATAGGGCTAAAATGGTACGTACTATACCGGCAACGGCCGATACGGAATAATATTAACAACCTTGCGCTGCCCGTGTTTGAGAAATTCGCAAAATGAACACCTTCATTTCTTTGCAAATTCCGGGATGTTGTTTTTCTCTGAAGTGAATATTGATAAACAGCGAAGGTGTGAGCGATTGTTCTTCTTGTTGCGAGCATGCCAGAACTCAAATGCAATCCGAATTCGTATTAAGGCCTGCGTGCCTCAATCTGATTTCTACTAACCCAAGGCGTAAGACCTTAAAAAGGTTCGTGGTTTGCCTTAATAAAAATGATTTAAATTTTCGAATTGTGGTGGAAAATGAAATGAAAATGAGACATAATGAAACTAATCGAACTTCATTAACAGTTTAACGAAGTTAATCAGTACAAGGAATTGAAATGGAAATGGAAATGGAAACTAGGCTAGGCTAATATGGATACTCAACGGATTGAGTGGTAAAAGATAGCCTACTTAGCTGGAAAGTAAATGTAATTGAGTTAATTTGAATAAGCGTTGGGCTTGGTTGGTGCTAGACCATTTACTAAGGGGGTGTTCGGACAAAGAAGCCACTTTGGCTTATTTTTTGTCCTTATTCAAATTTTTTTCGTATCACTTGGCTTATTGTCATTTTTTTGGGATTATTGCATCCCCACGTCAAGAGGAATCTAAAAAGTCAAAAATTTTGACCGAAATCCAAATTTTTTTGAATAAAGACGAAAAAAAATCAATAAGCCAATTTTTTCGTCTTTATTCAAAAAAAATTGGATTTCGGTCAAAATTTTTTACTTTTTAGATTTCTCTTGTCGTGAGGATGCAATAATCTCCAAAAAAAATGACAATAAGCCAAGTGATACGAAAAAAATTTGAATAAAGACAAAATAAGTCACTGTGGCTTATTTGTCCGAACGGACCCTAAGTCTTCATTTCTTATATTTATAGGCAGAGGTTTAAGGCTTAAGTTGCTTTCACGCTTAACGCCAAACGTCCCATGCCTTGCTCCTTACTCAAAAATTATAGGAGCTCAAGGCTTCTATGGGAACTTTCCAAAAAAGGAGTCATGGGGGCTTGACACCACACCTTCCTTTCTTGTTCTCCTCACACGCCCACCAAGGAATCATGGGAACTCTTCAAACGCTCTGGCTTCTATGGGAACTTGCCAAAAAAGGAATCATGGATCAAGAAGTTGGTTATGGACCGCTGGCGGTTGCCTCGGTTGATCTCAATGCCGATGACCGTTGGATTCGTGATGGTTACTGGGTTTTGGCTGGTTTTTTCCGCAGTTGTTGAGGTGCAAAACTGATGCCAGAGCGTTTGAAGAGTAGGCATTGTTGGGAGGGTTTTGTGAAGGACGTTGTTGCCTTGTTGGTGGTGTTGTGAAGTTGTACTAGTTTTTACAGCTTGAATGGAATGGGACAGATCTTCCCATGGAGTTCAACAATTATTGAGAGTTCAATGATTTTACCTTTCGAGTAATTATTTAGTGTCTTAGGGCACCACCACTTGGTGCCATAGACAATTATCTACTATCAGGGACAGGGATCCACATGGGATCCCATGGGGGCACGTGCCCCCACTCAATTTTGTAAAATTTTAGTTACAAATTAATTATTTCAATTATATTCAATAAATTTATGATAGTACGAGTACAATCGCTCTAGATTATCTTTTTGAGAATTTTTGTCCGATCTATTTCATAGAGTACTAAATTTTACATAATCTTTTGTGCGAACATACCCTTTTCTGTTAGTATAATAGGAAATAGCATATATACCGTCACCAAATTGTTATTTACCGGCAAAATATGTGTTAATGAACGAATTATTCACATACGAGTTAAGTTTAATTAGTAATTTGTGTGTTCAATGAGAACTTCTGAATTTGTCCGTCTAGTTGTAGTGGGGTGCATACACTTTATTTTAAATTCCACCACGATCCATGTGTGGTGGAGAAGGAGCTCCTGAGACATGCACCAAGTGACAGTGCATCAAGGACATAGAATGATTTTCCCTTCCCCAGAGATATATTGTGGCTTATTTGTTAATTTGAACATACTGTGGCTTATTGCTTGCAAACGTGAGATGTGAGATTGCGTAATTTCAAATGGTAAATGCTGTGTTTGGTTTTTTGGGTAATGAGTGTAGAGAGAAGTAGGGTATGAATATCAATTCCCCTTAATTATTGTGAATTGAGTAAAGACAGATTACAATGAAAGATCTCACTACACACTTTTCCATAGATGCGTACACGAGTGAGCAATTCTCTTAGACTTGAACCGCTATGACAATTCAAACAATTGGTTTGTTAATTTATGTAAGCAACTTTTCATAATGAATATGTTAGGTTTTTCTTATTCTTGGCACACAAGTTTTTTTAATTGTCTAGCATTGCTTATTACAACTTTCTTTCTTTTTTGGATGTGGTGTGGTAAATAGTTGTCCCCACCAATAATGATTATTGGCTCTGCCACTGGATCCATAAAAGTGTCCATGACAAAATTTAGACAGTCCAAATTTTGTCATGAACTGTACCAAATCTCTCGTTTCTTGATTGATTTGCCTGTAAGCTGCTCTTTTTTGAGGTGGATTTTTCATCATTTAAGCTCTCATTGGAGAGATTTCATGTGGTGTGTTTGCTGAATATGGATGCTGGAATCTTTGTATGGTGATAACAAGACTTCTTGATTTATTTGCCTGATGTTATGGTCCTATGGAGGTGGATGGCATTTATCTGCCCGATGCAATTTTAGAATTTAAAAATTGTCATAATCAGTTACAGTTTATCCTTTGTAATCTTTTTCCTTCAAATTTATGTTTTTTACTTTTAGAAGAGGGGCCATTAAAATGTGGCATAGGTTTTTCATAAATTAAGGAGTAATTCTTTTGTAGCAAACATAAGAGAATGGAATGGGGATAACTAAGCAAATACCTTATAGGAGTGTTGGGATTTGATATCTATACTATTTTTTTTTCATCGCCAGACAAAAGTATATTCATGTCCGTATTTTATTTTTATAGAATGGGAAGAGATATACTGACATAAAAGTATTAGTGCCATGGCCATAAATCTTTTTTGGTTTTTTTTGGTGCCAAAAGTTAGGAAATTTTCCATAGATCAGGATAAAAAACCAACTGCTACATCAAGAGGAAGTTGCATCTCCTTGGAGAGGAGATAACCACGATCGAGGGAGGACAAAATTCCCACGTACGAACTCCACTCCCTCTCACCGCATTCTTGGCCACACAATGGGCCACACAATTCCCACTTCGCCTCACAAAATTGACCTTCATTGCTTCAAATGACTACCTGCATTTACTAATATCCGAAATAATCTCTCCGACCCCTGAGTTCTCCTCCTCGTTCTTCTGAATCAAGGAGATAACCTGCTGAGAATCACCTTCCAGCTGAATCCTCGAGCAGCCAAGCTCCTGTGCAAAAAACAGACTTTCCCTAGTTGCCATTGCCCCAAGAACCAAAGGATCCACACCATGCTCTAAGTGAATATATAGCCCGGGCAGCTCTAAATGAGCCATCCGAGTCCCAAACCATCATTCCCTATCCATCAATTTCAGCCCAAGTGTCCAACCCACCGTCAAAGTTTATCTTCACCCAGCTCCGACACGGCTTCTTCCACTTGTTCACCACACCATCTGGACTTACTTGCGATACACCACCAGTCCTATTGGGCTCCTTATTAGCCTCCAAAATATCCCTTGCATCTGAAATTGCAAATTGACATGCTGCATCCGGACGCCATTTCTTGTTATTGAAAACCATATCGTTACGACACTTCCAAATCCTCCGGATAATACATCCTATTGCCGCCCACATCTCCTTATGTTCCCCAACCGGCCCTTTCCATCGTTCCATGTTCCAACAAACAGTCCCACCAACTTGCAAAAGAATCTCCACTAAGCAAATTTGAATTTAAACTCAGCGGAGATATTCACCAAACAATTTGCGCAAACGGGCATTGGATAATAAGATGGAGCACTGATTCCCTCTCTTCATTACAAAGCGGGCAAAGCACATCACAATTAACTTTTCGTTTAAGAAGCGCATCCTTGACAGGAACCATATCATGCATACATTTCCATAAAAAAATGTTTAATTTTACCTGGGCAAGGTAATTTCCATATGCTTTTCCACCCCTCCTTCCTTTGATTACGATTACTGCTCTCACCCTGAATCTGATTCCCCACACTACAAGAAAAAGTGGTTTTGCCGACGCTTTTTTTAGTGGCGTTTCAAAAAACGCCGGCATAGGTGACTTCTCCTGGCGTTTCTAGAAAAACATCGCCAAAAAGGCTATTTTTACTCATGAATCAATCCCGACTTTTTCAAAAAACGCCACCAAAGATCTTTGCAGGCATTTTTTAAACGCCAGAAACCTAAGCCGACATTGGCGTCTCTGGCGTTTGCAAAAATGCCGCTAAAACTTTTCCCGGTGTTTTTCGGGTCTTTCCTGGCATTTTTCAAACCCCGGCATGGGCAATTTTTTTTTGTAGTGCCATTAGTCCATTTCTCCGCAATCCCAGCACTGATTCGTATTCAGATCGCATACTATACATCCTTCATGAGAAAAATGCCATATCATTCTATCTGCCATATCAAACCGTGAGAGTGGGATGCTCATAATCAGCTCAACTTCATCATTGTCAAACGCCTGCCTTACTAAGTCCTCCTTCCATCGCTTCGTGCTAGAGTCAATAAATTGATGTACCTTGTATCCCTTTGCGAAGTCAGCTATTCTTCTTGAGCGAAATCTAATTGAGCAAGGTGACAAATCGATTAAAAGAAAATGTGACCGAGTTTACGGACAATCTAGTACTAAGCAAAATTTAGCCAATAGAATGAGTAGCCATGCTAGAACCAACATGGACATGATCAATAGTCCAAACACAAAAATGAAAATTTGAGATCCAAATTAACGAGATTTTGATTAGTACAATGAAATCTGAATAGCCTATTACTGAAACTGCTCACTATTTATTCAGTATCACTTTCAGTAATTGCGACAACAAAAAATGAAAAAAGTGAATGCAGTTGTAATACACCTCAGCCCTCCAAAGGTGGAGATTTTCTCGTGGATGGTATATCAAAGTAGGATTGTGACTAGATCAGTTTTGAGCAGTAGAAACGTAACTGTGGGAGTTGATGAACACGCTCTGGCTTACCCTTTTTGTTTGCTGGAACTGATGCATGTGTTGCTTTGTTGCCCCTTTTCTACGTACATATGGGCAAAGCTAGCAAATGGGTGGAACCTAGCTTGGGTGGCTCCTTCAAATTTGTAGGAGTTATATATCTTCCTGGTGGTTCTGTTCTCAGTTCAAAAATCTAGAGAAACATCTTTGGGAAAGTTTGCTTCTATGCAACCCTATGGTCTATTTGGATTGCAAGGCCGGAATGATGCTATTTTTAACAACAAATCTGTGGATCGCAATCAAGTGGAAGAGTTAATCAAAACAAGGGCAGCATTGTGGATCAAAGCCATATTTGATGTAAAGGTGTATACAGCAGAAGATATCAAAAGCTTTAACGGTGTTAGAAGACTCATTATTTAGGTGTCTTTGGGTGTAATTCACTACAAAAAAATCGTTCTATAGCAACGGTCGAAAGCGTTGCTAAAAAGCCCAAAAACCATTGGTAGAGACCCATTTAGGCTATACCAACGGTTGGAGAAACCGTTGGCCAAACCGTTGTAATATATCTGTTGCTATAGAGGTATAGCAACGGTTTTATCGAGCGTTGGTACAGATTTTTTTTTACTAACGGTTTCATTAGCGACGGTTATAATCGTTGCTAAAGGCTATTTTCTTTTTTTTCTTAAAAACAAACCAATGTGTGAAGTAAGCCTCCACGTGGCACTGACGTGGCAGACACGTGTCGCTCACGTGCTGACGTGGCGCCCGCGTGTCTACAAATAATCTTTGCTCCTCCTGAGATTCGAACCCTTGACCTCGCGTGTGCGCGCGCGCACGCGAACCAACTGAGTTAGCCCTTAACTTGTGTGAAATCATACATCTTTTAATATTTATACTATACTAGCCCGATTTTTTTAATCCTTTTTTTAAAATTCCGGTTTTTAATCCTTTTTTAGTCCTTTTTGTTAAATTCACATAAATTTTTTTATTGGTCAGTCATTACTATGAGATGAGTCTAAAAAATTTAAAAAAATGTAACTAAAAGCATAAAAAATCAATATGGGCGAAAAAATATCAAACAACTAACATTTGTTGTTTTTAGTGTCATCTTATATGATATTTTTTTTCAATTTCGGTCCACAACTTTATACTTTTTTTTATTCTTGTTAAGATGAATGATTAATCCCAAAATAAATGATTAGTTTCAAAAATTACCACAAAATGCTAAAAAAATACGTTAAACAAACAATACCAGAAAAATACCACAACAACAATTTAGGAAAAATAGCCCTAACAAAAGCAATGGTCTCGATCATCATGATTGTGTCACGGTCGAGTGGCTAAAGTACGTTCAAGAATGAAGTTAATCAAGTATCGATCGCTACACACTTATTGGACAGAAAAACTTATTTTATTAATGAAATTGTGCATCGATAAAGAAATTTTCTAAATCCAATCGAGCCAAATTTGTACGAGAACGATTTAATCAACATGAAAAATAAAATCAATGGTCCCAATCGTTAGTTTAGGTTTGAAAACCGATCGCATGAAAGAAAATTGGTTTTGGCGGTATAAAATTCTACTAACGGTTAATGAAAACCGTTGCTATAGTCCAGTTTATTTGTTATAGTCCAGTTTTTAGTAACGGTTAATTAAAACCGTTGCTATAGTGTTGTAATCTACCAACGGTCACCTAAAAACCGTTGCTATAGTCCTATTTCTAGTAACGTTTTGCTAACCGTTACTATACACCATCTATACCAACGGTTTTTCCAACCGTTGCTAAAAAAACCGTTGGGGAGATCCAAAATTTCTTGTAGTGTAATTTTCCTTTTATTTTCCTTGTGTTTTTAGGATTGTGGTGAACTTTCTGGTTCTCTCTTCCTTTCTACTCGATGTACCCGTCGAGTTTGATAAAATTTTCTTTTGCCGAGAAAAAAAATACTACTGAAAATAGTTCAAAATTGATGAAGTGAACCCAAAAAAAAGCCCAAGCACCCACGCAATGTGGGATATAAAACATCTAGAGAATATAGTAACAAACTTTTGTAACCTCAAATAAACAAAAGGGTAGGAAACATAAATTCGTTGTGTGTGTATGTATGTGTGTGTGTGTATATATATATAGAGGAATTTTCAAGTGAGGGATCCCTCATTTTGTTAAAATGAGGGACTTTTATTTTCCGATCAAATTTTGAAAATCCGAACCGTTCAATATGTGCAGAACGTAATTTTAAAGGTCCCCACGAGAAATCAGCAAAAAAAATAACCGGGAAAGGCGTCATCCAAGCAATTTTTTTTGAACCGTTCAATGAAAACTGCTTGGATGAAGCCCTTCCCGGTCATTTTTTTTGCTGATTTCTCACAGGGACCGTTAAAATCACGTTCTGATCACTTTGAGCGGCTTGGATCATCGAAATTCAATCGGGAAGGGGAGTCCCGCATTTTAATAAAATGAGGAATCCCTCACCGGAACCTAACTCTATATATATATATATGGGGCGGTTCCGGAAACACCTAAAAAAACACCTCATAGTTTCCCATCAAATTTTGATGATCTGAGCCGCTCAATGTGATCAGAACGTGATTTTAATGGTACCAATGAAAAATCAGCAAAAAAAATGACAGGGAATGGCTTGATCCGAATAGTTTCGAATAGTTTTTTATTGAACGGTTCAAGTAAAAACTACTCAAATCAAACATTTTCCGGTCATTTTTTTTGCTAATTTCTCGCAGGCACCCTTAAAATCACATTCTGCATACATTGAACGGTTCGGATCATAAAAATTTGATTGGAAACTATGAGATTGAGATTATGGGTATTTTTTAGGTGTTTTTTTAGGGTGTCCCTTGAACCGTACCGATATATATATATATATATATATATATATATATATATATATATATATATATATACATAATATCTATCAAGATATTAAGTTTTCTCTTATGTTTTTTATTATACATAAAAAAGAAGCACTGTGTATGGCCATGGAGGATAAGTTGGGTTTCCAATTGATTTGGGCCGGGTTTGTGCGCGGAGAAAAGATAAGGTTTTTTTTTTTTTCTTTTCAACCGATAATATTATAACTCCAACCAAAGATTACATCAAGATGAAACTCGTCTTTAGACAGAAGACCAAATAATCAAGACAACGGGGAAACAAAGAGGTGCAACCGCTAAGGTTAAAGAGAGAGAAGGGGGGAGAAAAGATAAGTTATATAGAACCTAAGACATTAGAAGAAAACAAACCACCCAAACCCTAGCCGCCCACCCGCCGCCCTCCATATTCAACTGCCCCCCTCGCAGGCCTGTCGCCATCCTACAAAGCCCCGCCGCCCTCCATCATTGCCGATCTGTTTTCAGATAGTCGTCTCTTGTGCTTTCGGTGAGGCTAGCTCAGTCTTTTAAGGTATTTGCTTTGATCTACTTTTATGTTGATAATCTGCCAGAGGATGTTGGTCGTCAATGACTTTGGAAAACTTTCAATAATTTTGGTGTTGTTAAGGATGTGTTTATTTTCCTTTTAAAAGAAGCAGAGTGTCTGGTAATAAATTCGGGTTTATTCGCTAGGGAAAGTTTACAATACACAACCCTTAAAAAGGCGTACCATATGCACCTATTTTGTGATTTATTCATAATATTTTAGAGTGTTTCGTAACTTTTGTTTTAGAATTCATAACTTTTCAGCAATACGATTTATAACGTTTTCATTATGATTCATAACATTTTGGTGTATCTCGTAACCTTTATATGATTCGTAACTTTTTAGCATTACGATTCGTAACATTTTATCTATAATTCATAATATTTTGAAGAGTGCATATGATACACACCAAAATAAAGGATGTGTATTGTAGTCTTTCCTTATTCGCTATAACTGCTCTGTCTCAGCAGATGTTGCTATCCTTCGAGCAAACGGGTTATGGATCCACGACAATAAGCATTTTGTGAAAAGAGCCGCATTTGAACAGGGAACCAAAACAAAAACCTTTGCTAAGGAGAGAATGTTTCACCAGAAGAATTTTCTTGGTGATGAGCCTAAGTAAAAAAGGCTCTTCAGATGCCGATCAACTTAAAGGAGATCTCGTTGGTAATGGGAAGTCCTTCGCTCAGGTGGTTAAAAGTAAAGAGAATTTTTTAGAGGTCCACTATAACATGTTTTTAACTCCGTTAATCCACTTCTAAAGTTCTTAACCTCTCTAGTCCACTAATGATTTTCACGACAAAACTACCCTATATAAAATAAATAAGGGCCATGTTTGGCTAACACAAAAAATATATTTTTTCATTTTTTTTCTGATCTTGTTGCAACCACGTAACCACCATCACCATAGCCACCTCCGCCGACGCCACCACCACCAAGCCAACATATAACGTTATATGTGTGACAAAAATTTCTCTTTTTTTTTTCCCACCACCACCACTCCACCTTCACCACCACCACGCAAACATATAACGTTATATGTGTGACAGAAATTTATATTTTCTTTTTTTGTTTTCATGTTTTGAGCTTTTCGCTTCTTAAACCCACCACCCCTTAAACATATAACGTTGTATATGTGACAAAAATTTCTCTCTCTCTCTCTCTCTCTCTCTCTCTCTCTCTCTCTTATAACCTGTTTTGAGCCATTTCCTTCTTGAACCCACCACACCTTAATATATAACGTTATCTGTCTCAATCTGTGCTCTTGTCTTATGTTTGGTACTATATCAACAAAAGTGCACATATAATCTTATATGTTCCAATCTGTCCTCTATACGTTATCAAAAAACGAAAATAGGTCTAAGACATATAAGGTTATCTATTGATATCTGGAACGTATTTTTGGCCAACACAAGCACATATAATATTATATGTGTATATCTGAATTTTGTACCATGCCAAATATGTTCTCTATATGTTGAAAAAGTGCACATATAATTTGTTCAATTTTTTCCCAAGACATACCATTTCCGTGGTTTTTTATCTTTCAGAATTTAAACAGTAACAAATGGAGTCATCATCATAGTATATCATTTCCTCTATTTCTATCCAATGTAAAATACAGTAGCAGACAAAGACAAAAAAATGAGAAGAAGTTTTGCCAACAAAACGAAGGAAAAAGGGAAAAAACACAAATAGGACTCCTACCCCTCTATATCATCGGTTCCTTTCTATGCCAACTGCCAACACTACGATGAATGCTTATATACGTGGAGGTCTTCAAGACTTCAACGGATCTCGAGATTTTGGCTTCTTAGCCCAAAACCCTTATACTCGACAGCGCCAACCAAATCCTTGCCGACGTCTTCATCACCGTTGAAAAACGCATCAGCATAGCTCTCTTGCCTTTGCCATGGCTGGTACGCCGTCGTCCGTATTGACCATAGCTTCTAACAAAACAAGAGATTATGTCAACGAGAGAGAGAGGAGGAGGAGGCTGTGCTCCAGATTTGTTTTTGGTTTAAGATTTCTCTCTATATGACAATTTATATAGGAGGACATTTTTGTCTTGGTTTAATTTCTTTTTTTAAAAAAGTGGACTTAAGGTCTTACTAAACTATATTAGTGGACTAAAGAGGTTACAAACATTAGAGGTGGACTAACTGTGTTATAAGTTCTCTATAGTGGATCCTAGACCAATTTTTTATTAAAAGTAAGGATGGCAAATTGGACCCAAATCCATTAATCAACCCAAACCCATCTACTAAAAAATAGACCCAAGTCAATCCATTTATTGGTTGGGTTAGAATATGTCCAACCCATCTAAACCATTTATTAATTGAGTCTTAATTGGGTTAACTAAAATGACCCAATAAGTCATGAACATGACAAAAAAAAAAACCTTTCATCTCCTAATTCTCCTCCTCTCTCTCTCTCTCTCTCTCTCTCTCTCTCTCTCTCTCTCTAAACTACCGTGTCTTATTCACTTCTTTGCAATCCAAAAAAATCCCAGGTAATTTATTTTGCAAAATTCCTTCGCATTTCATGGGTCTCTCTCTGTCTTTCTCTCTCTATGTGAGTAAGGGCCCGTTCCAGAATCGAAATAAGAACTTATTTTTTGTCTAATAAGAAGCCTTGTTCCGGAAAATAAGATAAGAAGCCTTGTTCCGGAAAATAAGAAGGTTGGTACTTATTTTGGAAGAATTTATATAGGTACCGACCGGCCGGGGAGGAAAATCGTACCCATGGCCGCATCGGACCGTCTCTGGCCACCGATAGGCTGATCCGAGCCGTCCAAAAATTCTAAAAAAAAAACCGAGGGGGCTTATGCGGAAATTAACGGCATCCGAGGTGTGTAGGGTGCTTGATCCGATCACCCTTTTTTCGTGTGAAATCATATACATGAAAAAAGGAGTGCTTGGATCATGCACCCTATACACTTCGGATGCTGTTAATTCCCGCGATAGCCCCCTCGATTTTTTTTTTATAGAATTTTTGGACGGCTCGGATCGGCCGTTAGGTGGCCGGAGACGGCCCGATGCGGCCGTCGGTACGATTTCCCTCCGCCGGCACCCATTCTCATAACAACAGTCTTATTTTTTGTATAAGGCAACTTCAAGCTCAAAAATCATGTGTTTACGCAAATAATTTTCTTATCACTATGGATCTGGTTTGATAGATCTCTTTGAGATCTTTAATACGGTGCAAAAAATTTTGAATTTTTTTTTTCATTTACATTATTTTTTGAGTTTGAAAATGTAAAAGGAACTTTTTATTTAGATTTTATGGAATGACCCTTCTTATTTTTGAACGAGAAGTTCCAAAATAAGTACTTATTTTTTAAGAAGATTTCCAAAACGGAGCCTAAATATTACGTGGTGAAGATCACTGTTTTAGAGAGAGAATCAAACCGAGGAATATACCACCCAACCGCATCGGAAATGTATAAACCAGATAGCGATTTGGAAGACCCAAAACCAAAATCAATTTTGCGTCAAACTTTTAGCATTTATCACACTCACAAATATTCTCTCTCATTTGTGTTTCGTTCACACTCTAGATGACAATTTCATTCAGACAAATTTTTGAATTTTTTTAGCATTTATCAATTTTGCGTCAAACTTTTGTGAATTATTGATTCGTCTAGACGAGAGAAATCGGAAAAATAAAAAATTTTGATCGAAACTCATAATTTTTTGAATAAAGATGAAAAATAAGTCAAAAAGACAACTAATTTTTGTTTTTTTAAAAAAACATTATGAGTTTTGATTAAAATTTTTTACTTTTCTGATTCCTCTCGCCGAGATGAATCAATAAGTCACAAAAATTTGACGCAAAACTATCAAATGCAAAAATAAATTAAATAAAAGCAAAAAAATAAATTACTATTTCACTTGCGAAGCCAAATCCACCCTAAGTGTACAGGGTAATTTGGTCATTTAGTAGTAGAGGGATAGTATGTTAATTTTAGTGTAGATGGATATTTTAGTCATTTAAATTTATAGGAGTAATATGGTCATTTTAGTGTACATTGATATTTTAGTCATTTTAAATTTTAGCATATAGTAGTAGTATGTAATTGGGCTAATGGGTGGGTCGGCTTTGTTTTTAAGTAAATGGGTCAGGCTGGGTATGGGTAACTAGACTCATAATTAATGAGTCTAAATGAGTCATTGACCCATTAAAGACTCAACACACTTACAATTTACCTATTTTAGCTCAAACCCGCTCATTTGCCACCCCTAGTTAAAAGTGATAAGAATGATGGGGTGGTCAAGGAGTTGGAAGCAAAAGCTCAGGTGGTTAAAAGTGATAAGAATGTTGGGGCGGTGGTCAAGGAGATGGAAGAAAAAATCCTGAACATGAAACCAGTTGGTGATGAGTGGTTAAATTGAAGTGCGGTTGCAAAGCTACACAAGGTGACTATAATTGAGGATCTGGAGAATGAATTTAAGAAAGAAAAGGTGGAAGGAATTTTAGTTAGAGCAATGGGGGGTCGTCGTATACTCATTACTTTTCTGTGTAGGGAGGTATTTCCGAACACATACATTTAGTTGCCGAACACGTGATATTCGGGAGCACGTGGTAAGTATGACAGGACTTACCGCCGGGCAATATAGTGAACAGCAATATGGACCAATGATATGAAAAGTCATTGATCCATGCTATCTGTTCGGCAAACTAAGGGCCAAGTTACATGTGAAGTAGATGGTCCAAAGCAGACTGTTCGGTTATAAACAGCCGAACAGATGAAGCAAAGAACCAAGCATGTGATACGAGGGATCACAGGTTAAAAAGCAATGCAAATGGTATGTGGGACCATAGTTTGAATATAGGCAGGACAGTCATCATGCTAAACAAATGTTCGGCAAGATGGACCAGTGACATGAGAAGTCAATAGTCCAAGCCGACTGTTCGGCAGCAAGATAGCCGAACAAAAGAAAGAACTTCAGTCAAGTATTGAAATATAAGGAACATTCTGGAAGAGTCCAGAAACACTAGTATTCCGTTAAGGAATAAAATCCCGAGAATATAGGATCTGATAAAGATATCCAACGAGTATGGGATGTTCGGCTTGTTATGGAAAAGAGTCCTACAAGGATTAAGGTAATGAACTGATAAAGGAAACGAGAATCCTTGATATCCTGGGATTCCTATACGAGTTAGGAATCCTAGGGCAACACGGATGTTTGGCCAGCAAGCATATGCAAATCTATAAATAAGAGGTAAGCCTAGAGGTAAAAGGTACGCAATACTTTGCATTCTTGCTTTCCTACTGATAATTAGGGTTTAACTGCTAGTACGTGATACTAACTTTGGCATCGGAGGGCCTTTGCCACGAGAGGCAGAGATGCGCTCACCCCCTGTCTATTTTGCAGATTAGGGTTCCGACGACGAACTAGGATTCCGGTGAAGAGGCACGAGAAAGCCGTTGCAAATCAGTTGATCAGAAAGCATCAATTGTTTTCATCCCCCTACAATTGGCGCCGTTTGTGGGAAACGAAGCAGCTTTTTAGAAAAATAAGTACGATGGAAGAAGATCCAGCTACTCCATTTAGTCCAAAGGACCAGTTGGGTGGGGGAAGAGATAAATCCCCACCAGGCGCTCCGAGAAAGCCAACTGGTAGACATGACAGAGGTAGCTCCAAAGAAAAAGGAGACAAAACTGCAACTGGCTCCACGAGAAGGAGTAGGTCTAATCGAAGAGAAGAGTCAATTACCCGTTCAAAGAACATACACGATGATGACGATGTCCTTGATAAGAAGAGAAGGGAAATCGAGGAGTATGCTCGTTTAATTAAAAAACGAAAGTATGAGATACAGGAGTTGCAGCGGTTACGAAGGCACCCAGAAGATTCTGGACTCTCTCGTAGGCATTCCCAAAGAGATGGAAGGACGCTGGTAGTCCATAAGCAGACTCATTTACGCAGAAGAAGGAGCAGAAGTCCTGTTATAGGGCGTCACGAGGCTTCTCCACGAAAAAGGGGAAGAAGAAGTAGAAGCCGAACACCCGAGAGAAGGGCTTCTTCACGAAAAATAAGGAGCAGAGACCGAAGTTCTACTCCCGAGGAAGAGGAAACAAGAAAACATCATCGAGATAGGTACGAGAGACCTGATGCTGATTGGGTCAAAGCTTTGGCCCACAAGTCAAAAGAGCAAGAGGATGGGACAGTGACTGCACGAGAAGCAGCACGCAAGGCCTTGAGTAATATTGCAGCCTCTCCCTTCACAAAAAGGCTGCAAGAAGCAAGGTTGCCGAGCAGAGTGAAGCACGGTGCGTTCGTACTTTACGAGACAAATACGGATCCCGTGGCTCACATACAGCATTATCAACAGGCTATGTTTATGCATGAAGGGGATGATTCCATCTTGTGCAAGATGTTTCCCTCCAGTCTTGGCAAGGTGGCTTTATCCTGGTTTCATAAACTGGCCCCACGATCCATACGAGGATGGAGGCAGTTGGCCGAGGATTCACTGCTCGGTTTTTGACAAGCAGAAAAGCCCCAATGACCTTTGAGAGTCTTTCCACCATGAAACAGGAGGAGAACGAGCAGATCAGGGATTATGCAAAGAAGTACTGGGAGACTTTCAACGAGATTGAAAGTTGCAGTGAGGAGTACGCAATTGCAACCTTCAAGATTGGTTTGCCTGTTCGGGGAGAGCTGCGCCGCTCATTGAATAAACATTCGGTAGCCACCTTGGCTAAATTAATGGAACGGATTGAGCAACATGCCAGAATGGAGGATGACATACTCCGTGAGGATGGCAGGACGGTTGCCGAACTGTAACGCCCCGATTTTTCAAGAAATTTCGGAAGCATTAACCATAAAATACACTGAATTTTATAAACTACTAGGCCCTTATTTGTCATTATACAAAATGTACATTAAAAAGAATACAAAAAATAATCTAATATTTTATTTAAATATCTTCAGAGCAACTCTAGTCTTGATTCAGATCTCAAGCATACTCGGTCTCCGCTCTTGGTATTCCTCTTGCGTCAAACAGCTCCACCATTGAACCCTGCACCCTCTGGCAAATTGATCGCCGAAGCAAACGATTTACCAGGATACAAACGTATCCGTGAGTGATAATTCACCCAGTAGAATAATCCAAATCCTACCAACCCCTTACTTTACATTTAGCAGATCAACAATATATCAATTCACAAGAGGTATAGCATAATAACACATCGCCATTTCCTTTACTATCCATTATCTTACATGAAATCTAAGGATTCTCTCTACGAGATCCTTTCCTCCCACATCCACCAACTTTGACCGTCCCATGGAATAACTCTCCCTTTATTTGTTCTGCACCAGGGTTCTAAGCGAATACTGCTAAATTATATATCCAGTCTGGATTCGCTTACAACCATAATAAAGGAACAGCTCACCATGACAACTCAGCATTAGAGGTCGCACTATCTCATTGTCAGGATCTTTTACCGTCTCCCAACTCTACACACTGGGTATTTTACCATACCCCTAATCTACACACTGGGTATTGTACCGTATTCCAGGATCCTTTACCGTTTTCCAAAATACTGTACACAGAGTCTTTTACCGTCCTCCACACACACACTGGGTACTGTACCGTATTTAGGATCCTTTACCGTATCCCAAATACTATACCCGGAGTCCTTTACCGTCCTCCATACACACACTGGGTACTGGGTACTGTACCGTATTTAGGATCCTTTACCGTATCCCAAATACTGTACCCGGAGTCCTTTACCGTCCTCCATACACACACTGGGTACTGTACCGTATTTAGGATCCTTTACCGTTCCCCAACTCAACTAAAGGCACTTTACCGTACCAGGGTCCTTTACCGGCATCCAACATCCTTAATCAACTTTACCATTTTATCCTTTACTTAACCACGTCTACTTGTTCACTACTCGAAACCACCCATGAACCCAAGCCCATTCCAACACGAACAACATGATACAATCAATAACAGCTTGATTTATAACATAATACATTTCAATGAGATAAAAAGTACATATCAAATAATATTGTGCGAGTAAGTAAACACATAATATTTTATGATTGGACCGATACCCTTAAGATTCGTTGAACAAGTAAATTAATTAATTATAGCATGCACTTATTCTACTAAAAATAAATCAACCACATAGTTTAGGTTCCAATTGAGAACTAAAGTATACTCAGGGGCAAACTACAATTTCATAATATCTCACTTTAAAAGAAAAACGTGCATGCTACAGTAGCCTTCGATTTTCAATTTTTCAGGAAACAGAGTACTTCTGGTTTGATTCGCGAGTATGATAAATTCCATTATAACTTTTCAAATTCATCACATAGAAATTATTTAATACTTAGGAGAAAAATAGGGAAGCAATTATTCTACCTTAAATCCGGCTGAAAGAGCGGGTACTAGTTTGCGGACGATTTCAGTAAAATGAAAAAGATGGCGGCGACAGCGGGGGACTCGGGGCTAATTGGAAGGTGGTTTGTGGATACTTGGTGATGTAGTGGTTGATTGGGAACCTGAATATGATGTACAGAGGAATTTTATGTAGGAATTCGTCTCTCTCTCTCTCTCTCTCTCTCTCTCTCTCTCTCTCTCTCTCTCTCTCTCTCTCTCTCTCTATTCTAGACTCAATAATAGAATTGGGAGTGAAATAATATACTGATGTTCAATTTTTGAATTTATGTGGGTATGTATAATGGGAGAGAATAAGGTGGTGAGAATGTGAGAGGATAAGTGTGGAAGTGGTAGAATGGGGAAGGAGAGTGAATGAAAGTGACACTGATAATGATAAGAGAGATAGAGGACAAATGCCACATTTGGTGGGATTTTTTTTTATCTAATGTATGTGGACGCGTATCTGTATAAGATGAGAATGTATGTGGTTTATGTATAAGGTGAGAATGTATGTGGACGCATATATGTATAGGATGAGAGAGAAAGAAGTGGAGAGTTAATTTGAATACAGTTCTAGTTAGGATTTAGATAGGAAAGATAAGAGATGAATATAAATCTCTAATTTTCTGTATATCTAAAGTTTAAATATATATCTTAGCACAAATAATATCAATTGTACACGTAATAATATATTTTAATTATTCAATCCAATTAATATTTGAATTAGAAATTTAACAATATAAATTTGTATTAAAAAAAATTAGGTCAAAAATTCGGATTGTTACACGAACAGCCAAAGGCACCTGCCAAAAAGGTGGATAAGCCAGAGCCCAAAACTTATAGAGAGAGAAGAGAATATGGGCAGGCTAAGAAAGAACCGTACAAAGATAAGCAAGATCCTGACCCAAAAGCTTTCTTTTCTATCACTACGGTTTGGAAAGAACCAATATACAGGATTCTTTATCGAATAAAGAATCAGCCATATTTCAAGTGGCCCCCGAGTCTAGGCGGAGACAAGGATGCAAAACGTGCTACGAATCAGCACTGCAGTTACCACAAAGATTGGGGCCACATGACCGAGGATTGTGAAATGTACAAAAGGCACCTTGATGATTTGGTCTCTCGGGGCTATCTCAAGGATTTTATCCAAGAGGATCCAAAGGAAAAAGGGAAAGCTATGGAACTGGGTTACGAACAAAACCCTAAAGGTGTGATCCATATGATACATGGGTTGGCTACACCTTATACGAGGAATGAAGTGAGGCTGTTGTAAAGGCAAGTCAGACACGATCAGCATGTGATGTGTTTGGGAAATAAGAGAGGACGAGAGAATGATGTGTGCAACGAGAGCATAGCATTCACTGACGATGACTTGGGGGAGGTCCAAATACCCCACAACGATGCATTGGTCGTAACCCTACGAGTTGGAGAGTATGACATCGAGAGAATTCTAGTGGACTCGGGGAGTTATACAGAGGTATTGTACTATGATGCATTCAAAAAGCTAGGGCTGGCCCAAACAGACTTAGAACAGTCTACAACACCTCTCATTGGGTTCGGTGCAGGAGCAGTCTGGCCCCTAGGGAAGGTAACGTTACCTGTTCGGGCTGGGTCAGTGGTGTTGAGAACAGATTTCCTAGTGGTCGATGTTCCTTCTTCCTATAACGCGATTATAGGGAGGACATGGTTGCACAAGATGAGAGCAGTCTCCTCGACTTATCACCAGATGGTGCAATTCCCAGGTTCAAATGGGATTGAGGTACTTAAAGGCAACCAGAAGGTGGCGCAACAGTGTTTGATTTCCATTATCAAAACTGCCCCAAAGGTCCACCATGTTCATACATTAGAAATACCTGATCAACCAACCATCGAGGATGTTGGAAGAAGCCCGGCTGAAAAAGTGGTTGAAGGCCTGGAGAAGATTCAAATCAATGAGACTGATCCTGAAAGATATTTTTTAATTGGGGAATCACTACCAGCAGACGAAAAGGCTGAATCGATAAGATTTCTAAAGGAGTATATTGATGTTTTTGCATGGGTGCCAGAGGAAATGCCTGGGGTGGATGCAGATGTGATCTGTCACCATTTAAACATTGACCCTCAGCACAAGCCGATCATTCAGAAAAAATGAAGGGTAGCCGTGCAGCATGTAGATGCAGTGATTGAGGAGGTCGATCGTTTACTGGAGGCCAAGGCAATACGTGAAGTCTATTACCCAGAGTGGTTATCCAACACTGTTGTGGTAAAGAAGAAGAATGGGAAGTGGCGTGTCTGTGTGGACTTCACAGACCTAAACAAAGCGTGCCCTAAGGACAGTTTTCTTGTGCCCAGGATTGACCAATTGGTTGATGCAACCTCTGGTTACGAGCGAATGAGTTTTCTCGATGCATATCGAGGATATCATCAGATTGTTATGTTTGAACCTGATCAAGAGAAGACTTCGTTCATTACACCACGAGGGTTATACTGCTACAGTGTCATGCCGTTTGGGCTGAAGAATGCTGGGGCTACATACCAAAGACTTGCAACTATTATGTTCAAGAAGCTCATTGGGAAAACTTTGAAAGTTTACATAGATGATATGGTGGTTAAGAGTCGATAAAAAGGAGGGCATATTACTGACTTAAAAGAAGTATTCGAAATCTTAAGGAAGTATAAATTAAAACTCAACGCCTCGAAGTGTGCGTTTGGAGTTGGTTCAGGAAAGTTTCTGGGCCATTTGGTAACCATGAGAGGGATAGAGGCAAATCCCGATCAGATTGATGACTTGCAAAGACTACAGAGTCCCAAAACTACCAAGGAAGTCCAGAGGCTGACTGGAATGGCAGCGGCACTTAACAGATTCATCAGCAGGTCAAGCGACAAGTGCAGACCCTTTTTTCAGCTATTGAAGAAGAGGGAGGGATTTGAATGGGGTCCAGAATGTGAGCAAGCTTTCCAGGACCTGAAGAAGTACCTGGCCGAGCCCCCACTGTTGTCAACTCCACAACCAGGTGAGTCTTTAATTCTGTACTTAGCTGTTTCCGAGCATGCAGTAAGTGCAGTCCTGTTAAGGGATTTGGGGACCGAACAAATCCCTATTTATTATGTTAGCAAGACATTGTTGGATGCAGAGACGAGATATCTGCCTTTAGAAAAACTTGTCTTGGCACTTAGAACAGCCACAAGGAAATTGCCACACTACTTCCAAAGCCATAAGGTTGTGGTTTATACTGAGTTTCCATTAAAATCGTTGCTACGAAAGGCAGACTTTTCGGGAACGATCTCGACTTGGTCCGTGGAGTTAAGCCAGTATGATCTCGAATATCAGCCACGCACAGCAATCAAAGGCCAAGTGTTGATTGATTTTGTGGCAGAATTTTCACCCACTGTGACTCCCCTACCTCCTACGAGAAAGGAACAGGTGACTGAGACATCATCCATGAAGGATCAACCGTCAGCCGAACAGGATCCCACGGAGTGGAAGCTATTCGTTGACGGATCAGCATGTAATACTGGTTCTGGAATTGGGGTAGTCCTGTTTCCTCCTCAAGGAATTCTGATTGAACTATCTGTTCGGCTTGGATTCAGTGCAACGAATAATGTAGCTAAATATGAGGCACTCCTGGCTGGATTGAGGAGTGCAAAAACCCTTAAAGCAGAACAGGTTAGGGTATATTGTGATTCCCAGCTTATGGTGAATCAGCTGTCCGGCAAGTATGAAACTCGAAATGAAAAGATGTTGGCTTACGTGCAGGTAGCCAAGGACTTGCTTGATACCTTCGAGAGGGTATATATTGAGCAGATTAGTTCTAGACAGAATGCTCATGCAGATTCTTTAGCTTGGTTGGCTGCAGCTGTACCAACCGAGTTCAAAAGAAAGGTGTCAGTCGAATATCTGAATGAGCCGAGCATTGGGAGGAGTGAAGACTTAGTCTTGGACGTGAACCAAGGACCAAGTTGGATGGATCCAATCATGGAGTTCTTACGAGACGAGATACTCCCTTTTGACAAAAAGGAGGCCCACAAGATAAGGGTCAAATCTGCCAGGTTTTGGCTGTCTCCAGAGGGTAAGTTGTACAAGAAATCCTTTACAGGCCCATATTTACTATGTGTACATCCCGAGATGGTGCAAAAGTTTCTCCATGAAATCCACGAGGGAACATGTGGGAGCCATGCTGGAGGGAGATCCATTGCCCACCGAGCAATTACTCAAGGCTACTGGTGGCCACACATGCAAGAAGATGCAAAGGTGTATGTGAAGATTTGTCAAAAATTCTAACCAAAGATTCGGACACCCGCTGAGGATCTGGTGCCTTTGACAAGTCCCTGGCCATTTGCCCAGTGGGGGATGGACATCGTGGGTCCACTACACAAAGCAACTGGGAATCGAAAATTCCTGCTTGTGGCAACTGACTATTTTACTAAGTGGATTGAGGCAGAACCACTGGCCAAAATTACTGAACCTATGATAGAAAGGTTCGTGTGGAAAAGCATCATCACTCGCTTTGGGGTCCCTTACTCATTGATCACAGACAATGGATCCCAATTTCAGAAGAAATTCAAGGCTTTTTGTGCTCAATATGGAATACGAAATTATTATTCCACCCCAGCCTACCCTCAGAGTAATGGGCAAGCGGAGGCGTCTAATAAAACTATCCTTGATGGGATCAAGAAGAGGTTGGATAAAGCCAAAGGGAAGTGGCCAGACGAGTTACCCTTAGTGTTGTGGGCTCACCGAACAACGCCTAGGAGGTCTACGGGAGAGACCCCCTATTCATTGGCCTATGGAACAGAGGCTGTTATACCTCTGGAACTTGGTCTGCCGACCAATAGGACCGCGTTGGTAGATAGTGGAGGTAATGACAAGGCTCTTGAAATCGAGCTTGATCTCGCCGAGGAGAGGAGAGAAAGGGCATTGGTCCATCTGGCTTCCTACCAGGAGCAGCTGATGAAGAGCTATAACAAGCATGTTCACCCTTGAGAGTTTGGTGTTGGGGACCTCGTACTACGAAAAGTGCTCGGTAACACCAAGGTGGCCAATGAAGGCAAGTTGGGGGCCAATTGGGAAGGCCCCTATCGAGTTACCGAGGTTGTTGGTATAGGGGCCTACAGATTGGCAGACTTGGACGGGAACCCAGTGCCAAGACCTTGGAATGTCCATAATCTGAGAAAGTTTTTTATATGAATAAATTTTTCTTTATGCACATCGTGATTGTGTGAGGGTTACGAATAAAACTCTCTTGTTCTAAGTTTTGTTGTTCTCGTTGCACGGGGTACGTATACGCCCTCTTGAGTTTTACAGATTATGAATGAAGTTACTTTTTTAGTATAACTGTTGTGTTCTTGGTATTTGTTTTAAATACGAACTACGAGATTAGTTTCCCTCATTCGTATTGGGGAGCAGGGTATACATTTAAAAGTACGTGAAACTTAATACACAACGTATGAAACACTTATGTGATTTTGAAAATTAAAATACAAAGTACGAAACACTTGTGAGAACGCAAGTACGAAACACTTGTGTGATGTTCTACGTACGTGAAACTTAACAACGAACACAAGTATGAAACACTTGTGTGATTTTCAAACAGTTAAGTACGTGACACCTAAACACAAGTATGAAACACTTGTGTGATTTTCTAAGTACGTGAAACTTAATACAAGTATAAAAACACTTGTATGGACAAACAGTACAAGACACTGAGAAGAGAATGAATCTGAGTACGAGAAACTTAGATTCAGTACAAATAATCATGTTTGTAAGATTTGCTAAAAGTACGAAATACTTATGCAAACAGGCAATATATATGATTAAAATGATCAAAGTATGAAATACTTAAAGATTAAAACTATTTGCATCCGAACAGATGCAAACACAAGGATAGCCGAAACAAAACATAAGGTTATGCCACCAAGGGCCGAATACCTGTGTTAAACAAAGTATTTGATTGTACTGATGCCTCACAGGGCCAAGATATGCTTATGGTCACGCAGGACTGGCAACAGCTTATATACTTACCAGCTTAGTCCACATTCTGGACCTCTGGAATGTTAGTGTTGATCTCAGTATCAGCACCATCTTCAACTACACTCTCTTCCAAGTTTATGGGCTCCAGGGTCGAAGCCTAAGCAGGAGATTGAGCAGGGTGCACGCCTGTGGGTGTGTCTTCTTCAGCATTAGCAAATTCCTCAATTTGCTGTTCAATGTCGTCCTCCGGATGTCCTGCTGGTTCCTGAATGTTCTGAGAAAGGGTGCTCGGCAGATCATTGTCAACCCAGAGGGGTGAATCCTCAGCAACCCCTACCTTGGTCAGACATGCCTCCCAGCATGCAGTCCAGATCTGGTCCTGTATAGCTGGCATCTGTTTGACGTAGCTTGTTGTTGTGGCGTCAAAACTCTTCTGGTACCCTTCTTCATAGGAGGCTTTTTTGGTGTTATCGATCTCCAACAATGCCTGATTCAGGCCCTCCTCAGCAATCTCCAGCTTGCCTTTAGCTCCTTCAAAGTCAGCTTTGGCTTTGTCCCTCTCTCTTTCCAAACGAGCAACTGTCCGAAGCAGTCTTGTGTTGTTGTTCAGTAGTGAGATCTTTTCGTTATCTGCATCCTAAAACTTCTGGCCCAGTGTGACCATTTTTTGAATAAACTGGCAAAACCACCGAGTGGTAAGTGACAGGTGTAGCAATATATGATATGTGGTATACGAAATATACATAAAGACTTATATGAAAAGATTAAGTCACATTACCTTGATACCACTGACGAGTCCAGTGGAGACAAGTCGATCAGGTGCAGCCTCAGATTCCTTCTGCATGTCTACAGGAAGCAGTAGACCTTGGGCAAGGGCGAGTGTTGTTTCTGAAGAGCTGGCACTGTCCCCAATGTGAACAGGCCGATCGCCCCTAATAAGATTGGGGGTCCAGCTTTCAGGAAGCACTGGAGTACTCGAAGAAGGGGGTTGTTGGACTAACGTAGTGGTTTGGGTAAGGGCGTCTTCAGTTTCTTCGCTCCTGGGACGTTTGTCCCGATGAGCATCAGTAGCCTCAACGGGACTATCTTATTCCCGAGGAGAAGATGACGATCTTGCGGATCCCCCCCTATTGCGACGTGAACGTGGGGGAGGGGCGCCAGTTGATGCTACTTTATTGGTAGCACCACGTCCCCGTGAGGAGACAGTAAGTAAAGAATTGAGGTTGATGGATTGGTATGTCATCGTACCTGGGGTTGGAGATGATCGAGAATATCCAGATGAGGACGACTGACTGGTAATTTGGAGAGGAACGGGTTGTTGTTCGGCAATGACTTGCCTACAACCAGATCTTCTGAGTACCACACGTGTTTGAGGTATACCGTCAGGAATAGCAATTTCGCCTGACTGACCGGCAAGAGTGACACCAACTTGAAGCCTTGAGTTGTGTGGTTGGGGAGCAGTAGATGTAGACGCAGCACTAGTGCTGGGGTGGGCAAGTCTTCTGTCGATGACCCCTCTGTACGAAGGATCGTATCCCAGCAGTATATCAGCGTCTCGACCCCGACCAGCTGTTCGGGTACCTGGTTCTCCTGTGTATTTTAGGATCCTGTTTATGTCCTCTGTTCGGACGTAGCTCGGCTCACGTCTAGGACGTTTGTTAACGTTCTCAGCTGCAAGATTGGAGTTATAAAACCAAAATTAGGCACATAGAAAGCTACGAGAAAGCAGTAAATAAAGAAATTGCAAAAGATAAAAAGCAAGAGCATACGTGGATAACCCCATATGTGGGGGCAATGGAGCCCTAGCACTTGGCCATCTTCTCCTAGTGGCTCGAAGGCTCTAGTGACATAAAGGAAATCAATCTCGTGATCCCGAGCGGAGTCTGGCAGGTTGAGCACGAGACGCTTTTCTGCCCTTCTAACTTTGAAGTAGTAGGTATTATATTCAGGGTTTAGTACAATACTGTACCACCACTGAATGTCCCAAATTCCTAACTGGGTCCCCAGAATCCTATTCAAAGCTATTACACCCATTATCAGCCTAAAGACGTTTGTTGATACTTGCATGGGGGTGAGACGATACCAGTTTAGGATCTGGCGGAGTAGTGGGTGAAGGGGAAATCGGACTCCACCTTCGACGATGGCCACGATAGGGATGCACATTCTATCCCAGGAGCCACCATCCCTATCTGCTCCTAAAGGGGCGAGTTCGAGCCCCACATTATCAAGGATGCTATACTCAGACCTAAATGCCGCCATGGCAGTTGGGGTTTCACAGAGTTTCCTAAATTTACTAGGTCTAGGAGGTTGACCATTATCATCAGCCATGAGTATATTCTAAAAAGAAGAAAAAAAAATGGAAATGGGAACGAATAGAAACCCTAAAAACAGCCCACGAATCTGAGAGTGAGATCTCAGAGGGAAACCTAAGCAGACGAAATGGAGTGAGAACGAGAATCTTACAAGAATAATGTGACGATTCCCTAGAGTGCAATCGAATTTGCAGACGGCGGCGATGGCGGATGGCGGGATGTTTTTACCTGGTTTCTAGAGAGAGAAGGAGCAAGTTTGAAGTTTTGGGTGACAAACCTAAAATAAGCCCTTTTTTGGGGTTTAAGGGTAAGAAACGGAGACGAAGCGTCTCCTCTAACGCCGTTACAGGATAAAGTAACGGAAAGCAGATTTCGTTCTGATGCCGTTTCATAGAACGTCAGTTCGAAATTAATGATAGGCATACTATACGTGCCACGTGGAGTCATTACCCCGAAATGGTATAATGACAGAGGCGCCAAAAGGCATCAATGACATATTGAAATTATGACTGCACGGGATCAGAAGAGTCTGGTCTAAATAAAATTCTGTTTCTAAGTATCATATATTGCCCCCGAACAGTGGTAAATAGATGAAGCTGGGGAGCAATTGTAGGGAGGTATTCCTGAACACATACATTTAGTAGCCGAACACGTGATATTCGGGAGCACGTGGTAAGTATGACAGGACTTACCGCCGGGCAATATAGTGAACATCAATATGGACCAATGATATGAGAAGTCATTGATCCATGCTGTCTGTTCAGCAAACTAAGGGCCAAGTTACATGTGAAGTAAATGGTCCAAAGCAGACTGTTCGGTTATAAACAGCCGAACAGATGAAGCAAAGAACCAAGCATGTGATACGAGGGATCACGGGTTAAAAAGCAATGCAAATGGTATGTGGGACCATAGTTTGAATATAGGCAGGACAGTCATCATGCTAAACAAATGTTCGGCAAGATGGACCAGTGACATGAGAAGTCAATGGTCCAAGCCGACTGTTCGGCAACGAGATGGCCGAACAAAAGAAAGAACTTCAGTCAAGTATTGGAACATAAGGAACATTCTGGAAGAGTTCAGAAACAATAGTATTCCGTTAAGGAATAAGATCCCGAGAATATAGGATCTGATAAAGATACCCAACGAGTATGGGATGTTCGGCTTGTTATGGAAAAGAGTCCTACAAGGATTAAGGTAATGAACTGATAAAGGAAACAAGAATCCTTGATATCCTGGGATTCCTATACGAGTTAGGAATCCTAGGGCAACACGGATGCTTGGCCAGCAAGCATACGCAAATCTATAAATAAAAGGTAAACCTAGAGGTAAAAGGTACGCAATACTTTGCATTCTTGCTTTCCTACTGATAATTAGGGTTTAACTGCTAGTACGTGATACTAACTTTGGCATCGGAGGGCCTTTGCCACGAGAGACAGAGGTGCGCTCACCCCCTGTCTATTTTGCAGATTAGGGTTCCGACGACGAACTAGGGTTCCGGTGAAGAGGCACGAGAAAGCCGTTGCAAATCAGTTGATCAGAAAGCATCAATTGTTTTCATCCCCCTACATTCTGAACAAAGAAGTGAGGGACCTAACCATTAAGGAGAAATGGTTATCATGGTTCAGTGAAATCAAACCATGGAGTGATGAAGTTGCGAGCTTTGAGAGAATTGTTTGGGTTAAATGCTCGGGGTTCCTCTCAACGTCTGGTGTGTGGATACTTTCAAGAAAATTGGTGATATTTATTGGGGAAGTTCTATCAATCGATGAGGATATTATGGAAATGACAATCTTTTGCTAATGGAAGAATTCTCATTACAATGGTAAAAGATTCCATCGACGAGTGGATACACATCCAAGCTAATAACAGTGAATTTCGCGTGCTGTATTCAAGAGGATACCTCTTTTCCAGAGTTTCAGTTGTTAAGGAATGCAAACTCAGGTTCAGTTCTAGTCTGGTCAAGGACTCAAGGGTGATGATGCTTATAGAGCTGACTCAACACACAGAAGGGGTACAGATTGCATTTTTGAAGCTCATGAGAATCTCAATAATCAACTAATTGGAATGGCAAATGTTGAGAATCCTATGAAGGCTTCGCATAAAGGGTTGGAGAATAGCCAAGTGGTCTATTCTGTAATGAATGCTATGATGGGCAAGTGTTTACTCTATCTTATGGTCTCAAGTTCGATGGTTTCAGGTTCGATTCTCCTTGCCAACAACTTTTGGGTCACCTCACCCCACGTGTAAGCGTGTGAAACGGCTGTGGGAGGGGCTGAAGGGATTTGTTTGAGGTGCACACAAGCAAAAAAGAATCCAAAGATTAAAAGGATCCAAAGCTTGCTCGGGACACCCTACATTACCCCCATATTACTTTTTTCTTGAACAACAAAAAAGAATTTTATTACTTTTTGAAAACAAATTACAAAGATTAAAAGGATCCAAAGCACGAAGCACCAGGAACCAGAAGGGAAAAATAACCAATCTTAAATGGCAAGAAGCCAACTAAGGTATACAACCCCAAAGAAGAAGCACCACATCCAAAACCCAACCAAGGCAAAAAGACACCTAAAACAAAATCTGCTCCTGAGATGACTAAGGATCAATCATTACACTGAGAATCTTGATCATTGGCCCTTGCGCCATCTTTGGCTTCCGTAGTCATGAATTTGCTTATTATATCCTCATCATTACCCAAATAATTGGCTCCCAAATTTTTCTCAATAGACCAAGTAACCCTTGCCTCATCTAGATAAATCTTGTTTGTGACTTCGGAAGAAACGGATAAAGCCACAGCAGCAATCGCAGATCTAAACACGATACATTTTTTCTTCTTTCTTCCATCTCTCTTCTTAGCTTTAGGAATACCCAACATTTTCTCAACTGACTTCTGCTTCCAATTATCTTTCACCTTTTCTTTAGCCTTAACAACTGGGTCAAGGGGTGGAACTAATTGCTTACCATCAATAGATTTAACTTGAGTCGGCTTAAGCTCAACTACTTCCATATCCGCTTGATTTAAGAAACCCACTTCTGAAAGATTCCAAAATCCTTTATCAAACTCCCCGACATCCAAAGCCAAATCATGAATCGCGGTGTCAACTCCCAACAAAGGAGTTATATTCTCCGCTGCAATTTCACCATCTTCCAAGGCCAAATTGCTTTCCCCGACACTAGAAATTGAATCGAAACAAGTATCACCCACCACTAACTCCACATCCCTGGAACTAGAATTTTGAAATTTGAAATTAAGATCTACCTTCAACTACTCTCTCCTCAACATACAAATTTGCACAATCATTGATTCCATCTTGGAGCTCGGTGACCGGAGAGAGCTAACAACCTGACGGAGATCCATCAATCTTTGCTGTCACTGTACCCATTCTCCTTAGATTGAATATTCTTCGCCAAATCCTGACCTTCATTCTCCTCCAAAAAAATTATTACTACGCAATAAAATTAAATGTCATGCTCAACCTTCTCATTAATTGCCTCCTTGATACTTTAATCCATGAGAATTTACATAATTTATGTACCATATATACATGGAAAAACATAATACATAATGAGAGTGTATACATGGTCGGCTCTGAGCTAAGGCCCATGAGGTGCGAGCCCCCCCCCCCCCTAAAAAAAAAAAAAAAGAATCCAAAAACTAGCTAGGACCTCCATTTATTTTAAGTACCTAGTATATATGTGTTGGTATATGGCTCGTTTTTTAACAAATGAATGTGTTTTATATAAGGCCCAATGGCCCAGTAAAAATGGAACGGTGGAAAAACAAAAAGCGAGAATAAAGTTGGATCACGGGACACTAGGATCACTAATCTATAAGAAAATTATTCAGTGTGGTGAGTGTATCATTAACATAAATGCATCTTTTTCTCTTAAATAATAATTCCCATTGCAAACAAACCCAACGAACTAATGAAGAAGGAATTATACGTTAAGTGATAGGATATTAAGGGTCTCATTTTCGAAAATCATCTTATGCTTCTGAAATTTCAGAGCCGGCCCTGAGTGTATACTTATCGATAATAAATTATATTTGTCTGTTCGCCTTTCAAATAAAGATTCTAGCACTGCTAGTAGTTGATGGTTGGTCGATAAGTTAAATATTTGATTCCTCAGTGAAGATGAACTTAAAAATGGGATGACAATTAATCCAGAAAAAAAAAATCTCCAAGTAATATTTTCTTTTTTAAGTGATCCATCATCTGTTCAAGTTCAAATTCTCGGTGCCCAATTTGTTTTGTGCATCTGTTCTTGAACATTTTTCGACCGTTAATTAAGACAAGTGAAAATTCTTTATTTTTTATTTTTAAATGCACACATGATTCAAGTGTACAAAGTCGGACTGAGGGACGGATTGCTATAGATCGAGAGGGGCAATTTGTTGTTACTTTTGGAGAATCTTTTGTTTATTGATCACAAGTAATTTTGGTGGTGGTGATGTTAGACAAATTGACCCAAGTTAAAATTGTGGTGGTTGGTAGGCAAGTAGTTTTGACCACACATTTTCTTTGGGAACTGATTTTCGCGCTCCAAAATTTACTGCAGGCGCTCCATCTTTTTGTTTTTATACTGTGATGTTGCTAGCAACATCAGTGTATATTTTGTTTTTACACTGTGATGTTGCCAGCAACATCACAGTGTAAAAACAAAAAGGTGGAGCACCTGCAGTAAATCTTGGAGCGCGAATATCAATTCCCTTTTCTTTTATTATTATTTTTGGTACAGACCACACACGTTTTCATGTAATACGATAGGGAAGTAAGTGGACATATATACAAATATTCTAGGTTTCCGACTCAGTTAAGCAAAACAAAAAATTTGAACCGCAAAAGAAAGTTTTATTAATCTTTGAAATTGTTTTAAAGACTAAAGGGAACAAGTATTAGTGTATGACATCATATATATCCCTAAACAAGTTAAGAACAATCATGTGCTAATACGAGACCCAATATGAGATTAACAAGATGTCGACCAGGGAAAACACCAATGAGACTCAATTAAGCAAAATTGGTCCACTTATTCAACATATTATTTTTTTAAATATGTAATTGAAGTACAAATAGGATACTCCATGTATTAGTCGAGAAGAATGAGAGAGCAGTGTGAAAATTGAAAGCGAGAGGAAAGCGCATCATGACATTTTAAAGAATTAGATGACTAATAGAATCACCACCCTTACCTTTTTCTTTTCTTTTCTTTTCTTAATTATCTAAAATCAGCTTTTACCACCATTACGGCATTACCCACTCCTCCAATTAATGAATGGCATCAAGTTCATCCTTTTTTGTGGAATGGGATTGGTCGAACTTATATTCTAGAAACGTTTTTCTTTAGTTTTTAAGTTATAAGTATTTTTGTTAGTTTTTCATTTTTAAATTGTTTTAAGTTATTTATTTGTCTTTTGTCTTGTCAAGAGAGAAGTCAAAATAATAAAATCAAAATATGAATCAAAATTAGTTATATCAACAATGCCAAAGCTGACTTCATAATAAGAAAATAAAAATATGAATCAAAATTAGTTAGTATCAACAATGCCTAAGCTTTCTTTGTATCTAGAGTGGCCTGTCTCGATATACAATTTGTCAAGTTTTAATAATACATTTTTTGCCGATAAAAAAAAAAATGCATAAGCTGACATCAAATACACCTTCAGTTTACACTATACAAATTGGAAAAAGAAAGTTACAATATTGGTCATCTATTTTTAAAAAAAATAGGTATATACCGTAAGTTTATAAATGGAGAGTGCTACAGAAACCGACAAGACACACCGATGGGAGCCACCGACAACCACGCAAGGCCCACTCTGGCCACCGGACGGCTGATCCGAGCAGTTCAAAAATTCTAAAAAAAAATACAAGTGGGCCCTCACGAGAATCAGCGGCATCCGATGTGTGTAGGTGCTTGATCCAAACACCCTATTTTTTCGTACATAAATGGCTCCCGTCGGTGTGGCTCATCAGTTTCTTTAGCATTAGCAGTTTATAAATGGTAATTTCAAAATTGCCCTCGTATTTTAATTTTAAACCCAAAATTGACCGGCGAATGGGAAGAACTTAAAAATAATCATTCTTGCAACAGCAGTCAAATCACGAGATAGGTACAAGTCGATCCCTTTATGCATCCTGAAAGTGATCTACTTGAAAGTCGAACTTACGAAATCCAAGCAAAGTTGTGAAGTGAGTCGAAGGCGTGCCTACATTAGCAATTTGATTTCTTCAAAATGGTTAGGTTCTCTTTGAAAAAAAAATTCTAATAGGTTCTTGTTTAATGGTTAGGTTTAAATTCTTCTTCAATGGAGTTCCTAATAATTAGATTTCTTCAAAATGGTTATTTTATTCATGTTCAATGGATTCATTTTTGTCCTAATATATGGAGTGAGACTTTGTTACAACTCTAAGTTAATGGTCAAACCTCATTCTCAAAAAACGAAAATTCATAAAAAATAGTTTTTCTATGTTATTTAGTTTAATTGAACAGCTAAACCAAAAGCCAAAACTCTATGAACCAGCCGGTTATTATAACTCTCAAGACCAAAAAGTGATACAAAAAAAGCACCCGATAATCGAGATGGTGGTGACTCGATCCAGAAATTTGGTAGCTAAAAATTGTCTTAGCTTTGCTGGTTTATATACCAAATAATTTATTCTCTTTTAAGTGATTCATCATTTGCTCAAGTTCAAATTCTCCATGCCCAATTTGTTTTGTGCATCTGTTCTGGTGCATTTTTCGACTGTTAGCCAAGTGATTTTGACCCAAGTCGTTGGTAGGCAAGTAGTTTTGACCACACGTTTTCTATATTGAAGATAATCCAAAAGAAATCTAGAATTTCTATTTAGCTATTTTGAAATATTTTTGTCTTTATTGAACTTTTTAAAGTTGTTCATAACTTTTAAATTTCTAAATTTTATACGTCGAGATCAATATATAATTCAAAAAAAATGTGAAACAAAGCTAACGAAAGTTCACATGACTTTTTGGGTTTTTTCTTGAATATTTTTAAAAATACTTGCATAAAAGTCATAATTTAAAAAAAAATCATAATTATTTTACTTTTTCGATTCCTAACGTTGAGACAAACCAACAATACATAATCATCAATTTTTACCGACCCTAGCCGCAACTGCTTTCTTCTTCTCTTTCCCTCCTAGGGTTTCTAACCCAATGGGGCGACAAGAGGGGGCGTCCCGATTTCCCTCTCTTCTCTGATCTCTCTCTCTATCACTCCTCCCCCCTTCTTTTATCCTCCCTTTTCTCTTTCTTCGTAGCGTTGTCTTGCTTGCGTTTCTTCTCCCTTGTATCCCTTCTCCACGTTGTGCCTCCTTTCTGCCTCTGTTTTGTCTGCTGGTTACTGTCTTGGTAGTTTTCAGTAGTTCTAACAGCTAGGTGGGGCAGAGGCGGGGGAGGTTGGTCGCGAGATCGATCTCCTGCGGATCAGCTCCAGGCCGTGATTGTTATAGGCCTAACGGCACGTTGCTGGCATATCGTTTTGCTGGAAGTGACCTTGGCACTACTACAAAAATAGATAAAGACCTCAGTCATTTGGTGTGATGTAACGCCCCGACTTTTCGGAAGCAATATAAAATGAAATCTTAGGAAAATTTGCTAAATAAATATAATTTTTCAAAATAAAGTTTTGCTATTACAGTCACAAGATAAATTTACTGATTCAAAATGCATTAATTTCAGAGCTGACTTTAGGCTTGATACAAATCCGAAACATACTCGATCTTCGTTCTTGATATTCTTTCCGTATTGAACTGCAACATCTTTGAATTCTCTCCATTGAATCCTGCGCCCACTGGCAAATTGATCGCCGAAGCAAACGATTTGCCAGGATACAGACGTATCTGTGAGTGATAAATCACCCAATAGAATAATCCAACCCAACCACCCCTCTTACTTTACAATTAACAAGCAGGAAAATATAGTACGAAGAAGTAAAACAGAAATTTTTCACATAAATTGATTTATTACTATCCATTATCCCTTTGTGTGATCTAAGATCCCTCCGCGAGATCTTTCCTCTCCAACCGCTAGCCATGCCCTGTTTCATGAGCTCACTTTCTTTTGTTGTCGCGGATTGCACTTCAGTTATGTACCTATCGTGTATCCCTCTCATTACAACAAAAGAACGCTTATCATGCCCGAATCATAACTAGGGTTCGTCTATCTTATGCACCACTTCACAATCACCACAATCATCACTGGGCTTACTTTGTCAGTCTTAATTCATCATTGGGCTTACTTTGCCAATCATTATTCATCAATCAACACTGGGCTTACTTTGCTAGTTTCAAACTATCACATCCAACTCATCACATCTCAAAATCACGCCTGCAGGCAATCAAAAAATAAAACTTTCCAATTTATCCATTATCTAGCATCGTCTAGATGAGTTCTATTTCGCAACACCACCCCATGTCTCTAGGGTTCAATCTAGCATTCAAATCAAATATCGATGCGATATACAACAAACCAATAATAATTAAAACAATTAATAAGCAATGTAATCACGCAACTTTTTATGGATGGGCCGTTGCCCTTAATCTTGTATGGTCACAATATCAATAATAAAGTAAGAGTTTTAAAGTAATTCAAAAGGAAAATTTTCTCGGTTTTTATTAATTAATTCTAAGATAATAGATTAATTAATTAAAATACATTAATTAAGTAAAAATATTAAAATAATTAACGTGACCTGATTAAGAGTCCGAGAGGTCCTATGCAATCCGTTGAGTATCAAAAGTTAGGTTCGGAGGGTCGTGGGATTATTTTAAATAAAGACGTTAAATAAAGTAGTCGAAAGTGAAGTAAATAGATAATAAATAATTTACTAATTAAAATATGTTGAGGTTAACAAAGTTTCATCTTCGGAATGTATGGAGTCTAAATAAAATTACTCGGGTATTAATAATAAGGTTTATATGGTCGTAAGGTAATTTTAATTGGAAACACTATAAAAATAATAATAAATATTAATTTAAATAAAAAAAATATTAATTTAACAAGATATCATCTTTGAGATACAAGGAGTCTGGAAAAAATTTATTTGGGTGTTAAAACGTTGTTTGGAAGGTCGCAAAGATTTTTCGTTAGTAAACTGGATAGATAACTAATAAATAATTCAATAAATAGATACTTAAATAAAAAAAATATAATCTTAACAATTTATGATCTTTGAGGTGTGAAAAGTCTAGAAAAAATAGTCCGGGCGTCAAAAATGATATTCGGAAGGTCGCAAAGTTGTTTCGAAACGTTTAAAACCAACTCAATCTATCAGATAAATTAAACTGATATAATTAATACGTTTTATATTAAGTTGATATTATACTGTAAGAAAATAATATCGAGTCAGTAGTTTTTGATAATATTAATATCATAAAGATTGTAAAATAAATATCATAAGGGTTATCTTCATTGTAAATAATTTCAAAAAAGCGTCGGGCTCAAAAATAATATCAATTTGGTATATACGGCAGAAAACGCGCGGTTAACTATATTTTTTTCGTTCGGGACATAGGGTTAAGCATATAAATACTTAATATACTTAGAGAAGAGGTTAGAATGGATTATAGTACCTTTAATCGGATCGAATTGATTTAAAAACGAATCTTGAATTTTGGGGAAGAAGACTTCGGATTTTTTTGATCGGGAGACTTTGGAACCCAATTGGACGATGCTTGGTGATGCTAGAAGTAGAAGGAAGAGATTGGAATGGTCGGATTGAGTTTCGGTTGGGTCTTGGTACGAAACCCTCTTTTCTCTCTCTTTCTTTCTCTCTCTAAAACTCCATAGATTGAAGCTTGGTTTTCTTTGGTTTTTCTTTCTCTTTTGGACTAGTGGGTCAAGGGGTGGGGTATTTATAGGAGAATTTTTGTTAAAGATAATAAGAGTGAATTTAATGGGGTTGAGTTCATGGGATTTGGAATGGACGAATTTGGCTTGATTTTAGGGTTAGGGAGGAAGTAGAGGCTGAGTAGGAGACGGAGAGACGGAAGGAGTTTGAGGTGAGGGAGGAGGAGTGTGCATGTACGCATGTGTGCGTAGGAAGGTTTTAAAAAGAATGCATGTATATATTGCATGCATAATTGTATTTAAAAAAAATTGTATTAAGGAAAATAACTCTAATAATATTATATTTAGGAAAAAAAATTGGGTCAAAAATCAGGGTCGTTACATGTGATCTTTCACTTTTAATCTCGCATTCAAAACCGTGGTCTATCAAAGTGTAACTAAAAGTCCATATCTTTTAACCACAAGGTAAAAACCATGATTAAAACTCATTAAAACTGTGACTAAAAACATAAAAAACTGTGATTAAAAATGACAAAATCGTGACCTTTAATAGCTTAACATCTCAATTTCATTATGAAACCGTGGTTGTTTAGAGAGTAAAAATCTTAGTTTTTGAAAAAATCGAGATTAAAAGTGGCGTTTTCCTAAGGAAAAAAATCCCACTTTATTTATCCTGTTGGATTTTGAACCTAAGTCTTTTGAGTTTTGCATAGAAGCTTCAACCAACTGCACCACGCACACTTTTCAATATTTAATTGAAATATTTAATATATAACATATGTGTTTAACATTAAAATATATTTCGAATATCATTTTGAACCTTTAAATATTAAAATTAGAAATTTTGATAACATGAAAGTTGTAGCCTTTTGTGTTATTGTTCAAACTCAATTTGAATTATCTCAATTAATGGAGTTTTGAGCATAGAGTTATACTCAAAATACATTTTGTCACAAAAGGTATCCATTTGGTGACAATATATATTTTCCTCGCAGAAAGTATCCCATTTTCTGACGAAATATTTTTTTGTAGAATGGTTGAGAGTGACATTTATTTAGGGGTATTCTGCATGGAGTCGATTAAAGGGTAAGCGATTTTTAACTTTTTCTATATAAGAGCTTTCATCTCAAGTCTAAAAAAAAATGTGATGTATTCTGTCACGCCCCGTTCCGGAATAGCACCTCATCGGCCTATCCCGATACGACACGCGACAACAACCCAACAACAACCAGTTACTAGCAATTCCAAGAATAACTAAATATTGAAGTTTAACAGCCACATTTTATTTACATCTCAAAAATGATTCTCATTTACAACTACAGCGGAAGTCTGTCAAGAAATAAACATAACCAACTAATATCCAAAACTAAACTAAGCAAAAATCATCTACGGGCCAGGAGACAAAGACTCCCACAGGCCTCAACTACGCACTTCTTGAGCGAGTCACAAAATGCAAAACGCGACCTATAGTGGACACCGACCTATACCTGCAAAATTGGAACCCCAAACGAGTTTCAGGAGTGTAAATGAGACATGGATGTTGTTCAATATAGATAATAAATCCAAGTTCATCATTAATTAAGCATTAAGCAAATAATCGACACAAAGTCTTTAATCCGACACAAAGTCACTAGCTCGACACAAAGTCATAATTTTGGCATAAAGCCATTGAATCGACACAAAGTCAAAGGCACGACACAAAGTCCGGCCGTTGGCCGTTGTTGCCCACCGACACGAAGTCACAGTGCAATATCACAAATTCAATCCAATTGAAGAACATCTATGAATCGAACACTCATCTCGGTCTCCAACAAAAAAGAAAACCAACACTGTCACTCCCTACGTGGAGCTGTGGTACTCGTTGTCGCCTCCGAACCTACCAAATATTCCGCACATATGAGCTCAAAGTTCAATTCCAAAAACAAAGAAGTAAATTCACCAATTTGTACTTCAAAGCCGAAAATCTCACAAACACACACTTTCTAGCAGAACCATTGATCGAATTCTGACTAAGGCATTCTATAGGTTTCAAAGAATACTACAAGACCACCACCACTAGCAAGAATACTTCTAGTACATCAATCTAGATATAAAATTTGCCCAAGTTGGACTCCGAATGACTAAGATATGCTCAATTGAAATTACACATCTAAAACAGAAACTACAGACCCGGTAGGACAGTCTGCGATCGAATGCTCATTAAAAATCACATACTCAATCTTTTCCAATAATTCCAACACCAAAACATCACCAATTGATCAATGTTTGAGACTCAACAGCATCCATAGTCAGTAAGCATATTCAACTATGACAAAATTGATGAAGAACACAGCTACAAAACTTGCCCAGAATTTCAGAATCACCAAACTATTAACTTCGGAACCAAAACTGATTTTGCTCAGACCAAACTAAGGCACAATCTTTACAGATTCAGAAAGATATACAAGTCTAGTTTCGGAATCAAGAAACGGTGCGTAAAACTGATACCCGGGCAAGAAGTTATGCCCGTTTTTTTTCAACATGTGTCTGGGCTGTCAGCACAGACGCAAATCTGACTGCAGCCCGGTTCAAGATTTTTATTTTTTTCCAGGTTTCTCAGAAAATTCTGAAATTTTTACAGCATAAACTACACACAAAGACGCATCTACAGTAAAAATACCAGAAAATAACATGATCGGTATGTCAATGGTAAAAATTAGTCAAAAACAGGACAGACTCAACTCTGCTCAAAACACAGTTATGCAAATTCATATGTTATACACGAATTTTCAGGAATAAACTCAACTCCAAGCTCAAAAACCTTCTGCTATGGATTCAATCCATCTCTAATTACTTCAATCAAGTGCATACTAGATGTAAAACATGAAACCTAACATGAAAAACATGAAATTCAGCCTTGAAGGAGATGAAAATTACCTACTGAATTGTGTTTTCAATCACTCTTCCACCTCTTCTTTCCACCCTCTCTCTCTCTCTCTCTCTCTCTGTGTCTAACGTTGAAAACCTCTTGATGGGTTTTCTTCTTCTTCTTTTTTTTTTCCTTTCTTTGTTTTAAAGAAACCCACACACACGGCACACATCAGCACACTCTTAAAGAAAAATTGCACTCCAGCCCTTAAGTTATTAAATTTAGCATTTAAGCACCTCAAAGATAAAAGGATGTTACATATTCTCTAACTTACAATCTCAGTTTCTAGATGATTGAGATTAAAGGTTCTTTTTATTTCAGTTTTTTCGAAATGCGATATATTCTTTCATATACAATCTCAGTTTTTAAAAAACGAGATCTATTCTTTAAGTTACAATCTCACTTTTAGATTATTGAGATTAAAAAATCTTTTCATCTCAGTTTTTTTTTAAATGAGATACATTCTTTCATATATAATCTCAGTTTTTTGAGAATGAGATCTATTTTTCAAGTTACAATATCACTTTTTAGATTACTGAAATTAAAAAAATCTTTTCATCTCAGTTTTTTCTTATAAGTGAGATTAAAACTATAGTCCATAACATTTTATTACGCTTTTACAAAAAATGAGATTTTTTAATTTTTGGACCGTGATCTTTATACCATTTTGTAGTAGTGTGGGCGTCTGCAATTCGGTGACGATGGGGTGTTACAGTGTCTTGGGTGGCGTCGAGGTAGTGGTCAACAACGGTGAATGGATATGCTCAGGTGCCAGATCTCAACCATTTGTGAGGGCTGGTTTGGCGGTTTCTCGGCGTGCTTGACTTGGGGTCCGGCATCTCGTGAGAATTGCGGCGGCATGGCCCGATAGTGCCGTCATCTTGTGGGATCTGTACACGGTCAAAGTTATCTTAATGAAACTTTTTTCTGCCTATAAATCATTTTAGTCAAACCCGCAAGAGATCTCAATTTTCAAAGGCACAACATTAGAGTTATGAGAATTGCGGCGGCATGGCCCGGTAGTGCCGTCATCTTGTGGGGTCTGTACACGGTCAAAGTTATCTTAATGAAACTTTTTTCTGCCTATAAATCATTTTAGTCAAACCCGCAAGAGATCTCAATTTTCAAAGGCACAACATTAGAGTTATGAGAATTGCGGCGGCATGGCCCGGTAGTGCCGTCATCTTGTGGGGCCTGTACACGGTCAAAGTTATCTTAATGAAACTTTTTTCTGCCTATAAATCATTTTAGTCAAACCCGCAAGAGATCTCAATTTTCAAAGGCACAACATTAGAGTTATGAGAATTGCGGCGGCATGGTCCGGTAGTGCCGTCATCTTGTGGGGCCTGTACACGGTCAAAGTTATCTTAATGAAACTTTTTTCTGCCTATAAATCATTTTAGTCAAACCCGCAAGAGATCTCAATTTTCAAAGGCACAACATTAGAGTTTTGAGAATTGCGGCGGCATGGTCCGGTAGTGCCGTCATCTTGTGGGGTCTGTACACGGTCAAAGTTACCTTAATAAAACTTTTTTCTGCCTATAAATTATTTTAATCAAACCCGCAAGAGATCTCAATTTTAAAAGGCACAACATTAGAGTTATGAGAATTGCGGCGGCATGGCCCGGTAGTGCCGTCATCTTGTGGGGTCTGTACACGGTCAAAGTTATCTTAATGAAACTTTTTTCTGCCTATAAATCATTTTAGTCAAACCCGCAAGAGATCTCAATTTTCAAAGGCACAACATTAGAGTTATGTCAAACACGCAAGACATCTCAATTCTTATGTCAAACCCGCAAGAAATCACAATTTTTTTGTACTTAAATCAATAATAGAGTTAGTTATGTCAAACCCGCAGATCGAGATCTCTATTTTTAGTACTTAAAATAATTGAGTTATGGCAAACACACAATAGATCTCAATTTTTGTCCGAATTCTGGACTTTTAAAAGGGAACAAAAGGAGTAATACCATACGATAGGTTGTTTTTCTTGATCCCAAGGAGTTTGACCAAGTGTGCATGAGAAAGTTCATTATACTCCATGAGGTCGTATGTTCGAATTTTTCAGAGACCAAACATTCAAAACTCTGGGGCCACTAGAGGATTTTTTTTGTTTGTTAACATCAGGGCTCCGGAATTGGTTGAGGTGAGCGCAAGTTGGTCCAAACATTTGGTTATCAAAAAAGAATGAATTGCTAATGTCATGCATAAGGTTAGAGGTGGGAATTTCCGACACAACACGAGAACACGATACGAAGTTAGCGGGTTAGGGTCAACTATTTTTTACATGAAACACGAATATGACCCGACACGATAATACGAAAAAGATAAACAGGTTGGATTAGGATTGAGAGAATTTTGACATGAACCTGAGATGACACGACACGACATGAAAATTTATGAAATGACACGATAACACGATACGAATATGACACAAAGTTAGCGGATTAGGGTCAGTTATTCCTGACACGAAACACGAATATGCATGACATGACACGATAACACAAAAAGTTAAAACAGGTCGGGTTAGATTTGATAGAATAATGACACGAACACGATACGACACGACACAATGCCCACCCCTCCGTATAGTGCGATTCGTATAAAAGTCGAGATCTCATGCGGTTTTGACATCACTCTTTTAATAAGTAGTACTAACTAAAAATTGAGATCGATTGCGTGTTTGACTAAAAAATCTATTAATTAAGTACTAAAAATCTAAAAAAATCGAGATCCCTTGCGGTAACTCTACCGTCGCGACTCGTGGGTGTCAAAAATTGACATAACTCTATTAAGTTAAAATTGATGATTATGTATTGTTGGTTCATCGAAACGAAAGCAATTGAAAAAGTAAAAGTTTAAGAATTTATTAGTGTTTATAGAGGATTACAAAGATTAAAAGGATCAAGGGCACTCCGACAAAAAACCAACCAAGACCTAAAGGCAGGCAAAATGCCAAACCAGACACCAAACACCGAAAACAGCCAAGAATTCCAAAAACCAAAAACAACCTAGAACTAAAATAAGCTGAAAGCCTAAAAGCAGCCCAAACAACCAGACGACCACCAATAAACAAAAACACTGAAAACCAACACTCAGCAAGATTATGATTTTTCCACAAGTATTTTTGAAAATATCCAAGAAAAATCCCAAAAAGTAATGTGAACTTTTGTTAGCTTTGTTTCATACTCCCTCCGTCCCTTTTTTTGTGTCCAGTATTCCATTTTGGGCTGTCCCTTAATAAGTGTCCATTTTGTAAAGTTAGGGGGGTAAAAGTTGGTGTATTGTCTATTTTGTCCCTAAAAGTAAATTTTATTTTGAAAAGTTAGTGAGTAAAAGTGTAATGATGATGGGTAAGTAAGAAAAGTGGAGGAAAAAGTTGATGTGAAATGTGTAAAAATGATGTCTTTTTAATAAGTTGGAGTTACGAAGCAGGACACTTAAAAAGGGACGGATGGAGTAATTTTTTGAATTACATATACAGCCTTGCTATGAGCAGGGACAATTCGCAGGGACAAACTCGTTTGGTCCCATTTGGATCCCGAAAAAATCTAGAAAAATATCCATTAATTTTTTAATATTATTTTATGGGGTCCTGTAAAAAATCAGCTCCAGTGGATATCGGAAAGTATTATTTTTGGATTCGTAGGGGCGAACTGAGCAGTTTCGCCCCTACTTATTTAGTTATACGTGATGTGTATTGGAGCTTTTCTCCTATAAATTAATAACATGATACCTGAGGTTTCTACATTTGGACTTGCACAGCACACAGCTAAAGTCATCCAGGCCTCTTGTAAGTAAAACTGGTATCCAATTAAACGTTTTTTTCCCAATTCATGTTTATTTATAGACTTCAAGAATTCGAATATATTTTTGATTTGATGAAAAGGAAAGAAAGTAAACTGAGATAGGCAAACATTGTAACAATTGGTAAGCATGCGATTCTACTCCTCTTGCTGGTAGTGAAATTGGTCCCCTAGAGGAAAACGCAAAAGTGCCAGGGGTGCAATTGGGTCCTTCACCACTCCAGAATATTTTCACTAATTTTTGATTGCACGAAATATATCTAAACAACGGGTACGATACACACTATTTCAATTGTATATATACTCTGAAAATGTATTTTTGTTATCAATGTGGAAATACATGTGATTCGGACCCGCTCGCTAAATATAAGTCTTGCGTCTGCCACTAATTCCCTTGTTGACATTATATATGTATGATTGTTTTCGAATTTGTTTCATGCAACCTCAGCTACGTACCAAGAGAAAGGGCTGAGAGGCCCCATTGAACTGAGTTCAGAAAAGAATAATGTGGAAGCTAAAGGTTGCAGAAGGCCAAGGGCTAAGGTTGTATAGCACCAACAACTTCATTGGTAGACAGATTTGGGAGTTCGATCCTGCTGCTGGAACACCGGAGGAGAGAGAAGCAATTGAAAAAGCTCGAGACGACTACTGGAAAAATAGATCTCGGGTTCATCCCTCCGGCGATGTTCTCATGCGAATGCAGGTAAATAAAATCTTAAGAAAAAGTTTGTGCACGCAGCAAATCGTACACACAGATTTGGACACAAATGTGTGATTCCATCCAATGCACATTAGCTCTACAAAATAATGATAACTCCACGTGCTAGACATATATTTATCTGTGCACATATCAAAATATGTTCTAGTATTGATCAAATCAAAATATGTACTAGTATTGAATATATATATATATATATGAAATTCGTGGAGGGAGAACAATTAAGGGACAGAGGGAGTATATTTAGTCTTAAACTCAAGTTATTTTACATAATTACTTTGAGAAAATTAGAACTGCAGTTTCTTTCTTTGATACAACAAATAATTAGATAGCGTGTTTCAGTTGAAGGTGTAGAAGAATTCTTAGAATTGTTTTCTCATCAGTTTCCATGTTTTGATGAAACCAAAAATGCAGCTCAAAAAGGAAAATAGCAACATCGATTTAAGCATACCACCAATGAGACTAGGGGAAAATGAACAAGTCAACTATCAGGCTGTTACAACTGCTCTCAAAAAGGCCGTTCGATTGAGTTGTGCAATTCAGTCAAAAGATGGACATTGGCCAGCTGAACTTAGTGGCCCCCATATTCTCATGCCTCCCATGGTAAGTACTACTTCCAATGGTTGCAATGAGGAAGATCCTCAAGTCCCTATTGAGGGACTGTCTAGTTTGGCCCGTTTGAAGGCCCTATTCGAGCCTATTTTGATGATCGAGACTGTTCAATTTTTAGCTCTAAATTTTGAGATAAAGTTAGATGTTTTATAAACACCCTTAGAGATTTTAAATTCAGTTGATATTCAGTAGGAATCATAAACAAAGTATTTCCAGTGCCAGCCCAAAGATATTTGGGAGAAGCTTAAGGGGTGGAGATTCGAACCAAACTTCTAAAGCATCCAAAGAACCTAAGCTGTCACATGACCAAAAAGTTGTTTAGCAATTAAAACTCCTCATTATTTAAACAACCTAGCTCGTAAAGCATCCAAAGAACCTAAGCTGCCAAACGACCAAGAAGATCGAAGGCAATTAAAACTCCTCATTGGTTAAAACTATAAACTATATTTTTTGGAGCCCTCTTTGGGCCAAAAAATTGGGAGCCGGAAGCAAAGACTTCTCCTCTAAGCCAGTTCTGAGTATTTTAAATAAAGTGAGCGACTCCGAACATTTTTTTGGCAATAAGTCTGTGTGGATAGACAATTCCCACATAGATCGCACACTGATCTGTGTGTGGGGCCAACTCCGGGTCTTACATAAATGATTCGAGCCATTCATTAAATGTAAAGCATTTTTACAAGGGCCATCAAAAAAATCAGCTTAATTCGATATTTATAGGTGCTCGATTTAATCATCTAACTTTTCGTTATCATAAAATCTGAATGAAAAGTTAAATGATTAAATCGAGCATCTATAAGTATTGGATTGAGCCAATTTCTCTCAAAAGCCCTTGAAAAAATGTTTTACATTTAATAAACAGCTCGGATTATTTTTGTGGGACCCATAATGGGCCCCACAATAAATCTGCCCAGCCACACCAACTCAACTTGACTACAACTTGGAAACAGAAAGAGAGAGAAAAATCACTGATACTTTCTACTCAAATACGGCTTTTCCCGTTTCCACAATCTTGTGGAGGCTCCAATGCCCCAAACGAATTCAGGTCGGAGATATCTGTCCCCGCATCTTACCTGATTCCCGAAATTTTCAAAAAAAAATCCCCATATCTACCCAATACCCAAACGGATCTCCAAATTGCCGATCTGTTCGGGACGGGGATTGGATCTGATACGGATGGGTCAGACGAAATTGCCTTCCCTATGTGAAGCCCAGTACCAAATGTGTGGAGTATACGGAAATATGTGGTGTCAAAAGGTGTTGGACACTATGTGTCGGATCATGACTGAACAAGACGAAACGCGATGCAGAAAAAAAGAGACTGTGCAAACTCAATTTTGATCAACAATCTACTGGAATTTGCAGCTCATTAGCCTATACATTAGCGGAGCAATCAACACCGTCTTAACAGCAGAGCACAAGAAGGAGATGATTCGATACCTTTACAATCACCAGGTAGTAATAAAAAACTCTTGCTTGCGAAATTTCAAAACAACAATGCTACAAACACACATTCGGACACGCACATATATAAACATAAATGTGTCTTAAAACGTCCGATGCATGTGGGTCCCACAGAGTAAGTGTGACACTCACAACATTGAAGGTTCGGACACACAGGTTCAAAATTTTGCACTTTCATTGGTCCTTCACCAGTTCAAAAAAAGAAAAAAAAACCTGTCCTTCACATTTTTATTTCAAAGAGTACCTACAAACACACACAGGGACACATAGATCCTAATATACTCTTATGCACGTGAGTACTACACAAAAATGTGGAGTTCACACACATGGAACAATTTCGAATACATTTGGGTGCGGATGAGTACATTTCCGGTTGTATTCGTAGAAATTCATGTCGAAAACACTTATGCTACTTGCACAAACGTAGCAGACACAATATTGTGGAGACGGTTTTGGGGAACCATCTCAGGTCTCACAAAGATGATCGGAGCCGCTCATTTTATTCAAAATATTTTGTTTATAGTCCTTTCAAAAAATCAGTTCAATCGGATACCAGTAAGGGCCTTTACGAAACATCCAACTTTACCCAGAAATTAGGCCTGAATTCCGAAGCAAATGTTTTACCAATACCCAATTGAACTGATTTTTTTACAAGGACCATAAAAAAAATATCTTTCACAAAATGAGCTGCTCTGATCATGTTTGTGGATCATCTGCACATGGAGCATGTACTGCTATGTCTGTGCGAGTAGCACAACTCTAAAAATCTGTCGTCTAAATTCATGAATGTTTTTACTGTGCAGAATGATGATGGAGGATGGGGATTCTGCGTAGGGGGTCGTAGCACTATGATTGGCACGGCACTTAACTACATTTCGTTGCGTTTGTTAGGAAAAGGTCCTTATGATGGAGAAAACAGGGAAATGGAAAGGGCTCGGAAATGGATACTTGATCATGGTGGTGCAACTGAGATACCCTCCTGGGGCAAAGTCTATTTTTCGGTAAAGCTTACTAAACCTAGTTCTCTTAATAACTTTTGGCTAAAGATCCATTGCGTAAGTATATAGGAGTATATCACTGCTTGGTAGGTACGAGGAAGAGATAAAGTAGTTGCGTGTATAGACGTATCGGCCGATTTCAGAGTACTTAGGAGAGTTTTGAGGTCCAGAGGATCTAAACGGAAGAGGATAAAACGTGAAAGTGGATTGCAGTTGATTAGGATGGATAGTTTTTAGTTTCTAATTATGGTTTCTCCCTTTGTAATTTAGAATAAATACCCATACACATTTATCTTATGTTTCAAATCTTATTTCATTGCTTATAAGATCTTAAAATCTAGTCGTTTAGAACTACACGTCAAAGAAGAATTGAGCAAATCAGACGGCCGAGGGTTGGCACCATTCTCTAGTTGTCTTTGTGACATTGTTTGAAAGGAGTGAATTGTTTAAACATTGAAGTGTGTTTATATTATGTTGTACAGGTTCTTGGAGTGTTCGAATGGTCAGGATGCAACCCATTGCCCCCTGAGTTTTGGCTTTTCCCTTCGTTTTTGCCCTACCATCCAGGTAAATTAAAGATTGACTTATACTAGTAACTTTAATGGCACTTTTGTGTCCAATAGAGTTCTTTGCAGAAGACTTAAATATGAATCTTTGGCTTGTTTTGGCATCAGTGCACTGTGAGTAAGAAAAAGGCGTGAAATGCACTCGATCCTCTGAATTTTCAAGCGCCGCCAGGAGCGCTATTTGTCCTCTTGTGCTACACAACTCAAACACATTTTAAAAAATACATATTAAAAATATCGGAGGATTTGAGGATGGTGATTTGAAGGATTGTGTGAATGATTTGTTTGCTTCTGATTCTCGGATGTAGAGCTTTATGTGGTATTCTGTAAACCAACTTGTTTTTGTTTTTGCAATTCACACCAATTTCTTTGCAACTCTAAAAGCTTTATTATGTGGTTTGGCCTGACTTTAATTTCATCCTTTGTGATTCAGCAAAAATGTGGTGTTATTGTCGCGGAACTTACATGCCGATGTCATATTTATATGGGAGAAAGTCTGTGGGGCCGATCACGGAACTTGTCAAATCATTGAGACAAGAAATTCACCAACAGCCATATGAGGAGATAGATTGGAATAGAGCACGCCATAGTTGTTGTAAGGTTGGTACATGAATTCTGAAAGTGTTTCAAGCAAGTTTGTGTTGGATATAATTTGTATGTTCAAGTAGGGTTAAAAGGTGTCTCGAAATTATGTCGGATATAACCTAAGAAGCCTGGACACTTTAAAAAGAAGGTGACATGTTTGTGTCTATGTTTGACATGTTTCGAACACGAACACTCTTCTGACATTTTTCAGACACATTCGATATTCGGACATGTATTCAATACAATTTTTCCCCATCCGTAATTAAGAAATAATGATCTCCATTGGGACACATGTCCAACACTCTTTTTGCACTGTTTATGGCATTCATTTGGTGTCTATGATAGACATTTAGTAATATGTAATCCACACTTCTAACAACGTGACCATCAAAACAATTAGAATATGAACTACTATGCCACTCCCTCTATCGCAAATGGCTCGCCCCTATTGCAATTTGAATACAAAAATAACAAACTTTCGTGCATAACTTTTGAATTTTTTTTACTCCACATTAAAGAACTCCCACGTACTTCAATTTGGTGCAAAGTGGGACAGAGTAAAACACGTGATCATTTAAAAAGTCATTATATGACATATCAAATGCTATACAAATCCACTTAATGTGTGTACTCAAATTCATTGATAATTTTTTTAAGAATTTCTAACCATGACCTTGCTATACAAATCCACTTAATGTCTAATGCTTCATAACTTATTGTACCTTGTCTATTATTTTATTCGGGAGTGGAACACAAACTAATTGTCATACAAATACACAGTATTGAATGTATCCAAAACGCTTCCATATCATACATTTTAGAGAAAAAGCATATCCGTGCGTTGTGTCACATCCCATATTTTATCCGCGCTTCTTGTACTTATTGTACCTTGTCTATTATTTTATTGGTTGCAATTGGATATACTATTTGAACAAGTTCAAGCTTAACAAAGATAAATTTCAATGCAGGAGGATGTCTATTATCCTCACACATTCATCCAAGATCTGCTCTGGGATGGTCTTCATTATGTGAGCGAACCAATCATAAACCAGTGGCCGTTTTCCAAGATTAGAGAGAAAGCTCTTCAAAAAGTAATCAAGTACATGCGGTATGGAGCAGAAACTACCAGATACATTACTATAGGATGCATAGAAAAGGTGAGTAATACAAACAAGTGAATGAATTTTATTATTACTTTTGTCTTGTTGATACTAAGAGCAGTTAGAAAAGATGTATTTGTCTATGCTTTGAAAGTAGATTTAAGGCAAGAAGGTGTTCCTCCCGTGACACTAGTACATTCTTTACACAGGTGTACTTTCGCTCCTCTTTAATTTCTTATCTAAGTTGATATGAAAGTTAGCATGAACTCAGAAAAGAAAAGGAAGGCATTCATCCTTTTTCAGTAAGCAAAATTACCCAAGTCCAGTTGTAATTCTCTAGGCCGGTAGTAGTTAAATAATTTTACCACATTTTCTATAGGAAGTCAAACTTTCTAAATGGAATCAACTTTTCAATGCTAGAGTTAACAACATTTGTAATGACTCCAAGCATTATGATTCTTAGTTGTCAAGTTCACAAGGTATTAAGCTTGTGTAATTCATCTTAACATAAAAATGTGAATTTATCCCTTGAATCTATCTCCGTAAAGATGTGCTCTTGGTTGTGAATATCTTCCATAATTTTTCTAGGGAACCAAACTCTTTTAGACTTTTTATCGGGAAATTGTTGCTTTAGATGACATGAGATGGTGTTTATTGCAACACAGAGTTTACAAATTATGTGTTGGTGGGCGGAGGACCCCAATGGTGATGAGTTCAAGTATCACCTTGCCAGAGTTCCTGATTACTTGTGGCTTGCAGAAGATGGAATGAAAGCACAGGTCGGCATTACAAAATAATGATGTTGCTTGTGGTTGTTTGATTGTTAGTTTTATTTGTCAAACATAGTACTGCGCCCTACTCAATTGCTGACTTGTGACTTGGATTGCAGTGTTGTGGTAGTCAAATATGGGATTGTACTTTTTTGACTCAGGCCATTATGGCAAGTAATCTTGTTGATGAATATGGAGATACTCTTAAAAGGGCGGCTTTTTTCATAAAAGAATCACAGGTATCTTTCTATGTACCGAAAGAAATATAAATCTTCATATAACTTCAATTTATTCCTTCTCCATTACTAAACATGAAGATCAAAGAAAACCCTGTTGGAGATTTCAAGAAAATGTATCGTCACATTACTAAAGGAGCATGGACTTTCCCTGAACAAGATCAAGGTTGGGCTATCTCGGACTGCACAGCTGAAGCATTGAAGGTAATTTTAGATCTATTAGCTCCACGACACTATAACAAGAAAGATTACTTCAAATTCAAGAGTGATTTTCTAATCAATTGACCGTTCTACAGTGTCTAGTACTACTTTCGCAAATGCCACCGGATGTTGCAGGAGAAAAAGTGGATGTTGAGAGACTATGCGAGGCAGTGGACTTCCTCTTGTACTTAAATGTATGAAAGCATTGTATCTCAGTAGTTTTTATATGTTTTGACTTGAATAGTGACTATTTATGTCATTTAATTCAGAGCCCTAAAACTGGTGGTTTTGCTATTTGGGAACCAGCAGTTCCACAGCCATATCTAGAAGTAAGTTTTTCTCTTGTTCTAAATTCCTAGAGCATCGTATATACATGTAAAACAATAAGCAGTTATACGATACTTTGGTTTCTTTTCTCTTGGTAATTCCATATTACAATAGGTTACTCAAACATGACCTTGTTTGGAGTTTAATGGAATGTTGCGCTTTTGAAGCTTATTTGCTTACTCTTTCTATCATTTTCCCCCTTTTGTTCAGGTGTTGAATCCTTCAGAACTTTTTGCGGACATTGTGGTCGAGCGAGAGTATGCTCTTGTGCTACTGCTTTTCTTGTATTAGCCCTGGAGAATTTTCCATAGCTTGAACAACTGTTATTGATAGTGGCTATATTTGGATTTAGGCACGTCGAGATCACTGCAACCATAATTGAAGCTTTACTATTGTTCAAACGCTTACACCCAAGGTATCGAGAGAAGGAAATAGAGACTTCTGTGGAAGGAGCAGTGCGTTTCCTTGAACAGACACAACAGCCCAACGGTTCTTGGTAGGTTCATTTTCTTTTGAAGTAACTTGAGAGTATGGGAAATGGATACATGATTTGGGGTTTTCCCAAAGAGATGCTAAAATGCATACAAGTTGTGACCTAATTGAAAGTGGTTTTAAACATTGACAGGTATGGCTACTGGGGAATTTGCTTCACCTATGGTACATTTTTCGCTTTAAGAGGGTTGATTGTTGCTGGGAGTACATACAACAATAATCAATCAGTTCGTAAAGGTGTTCATTTTTTGCTTTCAATACAAAATGAGGAAGGTGGTTGGGGCGAAAGCGAGGAATCATGCCCATCTATGGTAACTGACCTTCCCTATCAGTTGTTACTACCAAGGTTTTGAATAACATCCTGTCTCGGCCAGAATGCACACAATTGGTATTTTGCTAGTGGTACCAGCCAGTACATATCGGATTTTTAAAATACTGGTCAATACCGGTCATATCCACTTCTTTTTTTTTGGTTTTCTAGGAGCTAATTCCCTATAGCGAAGAACTATTATACTGATATATTTTGAAAACAAATTCATTCTTTTGTAATAACTTATAATTCTCACTCTCCTGATGTATGATCATTGGGGCGGTTTTGGGGACACAATTTTTGACACAAATCTTGTATGGACCCATTTTGGAGTCCCACAAGAATGATCGGAGCAGTTCAATTCGTTTGAAACATTTTTTTTAAGAGTTCTCGTAATAAATCAACCCATTTGGATATCGTTAAGAGCTTGATCGGTATTTGTCCCTAAATATGAAAAACTGAATGAATCGAACAAGCCCTTATGAATATCTGAATGAATCGAACAAGCCCTCACAAATATTTGAATTAATTAATTTTTTACAAGAGCTCTTAAAAATATGTCTTAAACAAACTAAAGGGCTCTGGTTATTAGGGTGGGGCTCCGAACAAGATTTATGTCAAAAGCTGGGTCCTGGAGTGGCCCCATCATCTTCATAATCAGAATTTTTTAAAAATGACTATAAGCTAAAAAAATCCAAAATTGCTTCGGATAACTTTTTCTTTAGTGAAGAAATATTTAAAACTTCTACTCTAGCCGAATAAATAATAGAAAAATTAGACGCAAAACCAACAAAAGCGGGAAAAAAAGTAAAGACAAAAAATAATATTACAAAGCCTTAACCTAACTACTTGGTTTGCTACCATCTAACCAAGTAATCTGATTGTTTTGCTACCATCTAATACAAAAGGCTTAAACTTCTAGTCTACTGCCCTGACTTCTGTCATTGTTTTGCTACCATCTAACTACTTGGTTTCTATTTGATTATGCAATTCTTAAAAACAGAAATACAAACCGCTGGAAGGAAATCGAACGAATTTTGTACAAACGTCATGGGCTATGTTGGGTCTTATTTCTGCTGGACAGGTGAGTTTACTTATTAGGATGAATTATATGTTTTTCTTTTTTTTTATTGGGGATCTATAGTGCACAAATAGCCTTCTCAAGAAACAAATTTTTATTACTTTTTGAAGAGTTATAACATAGGAGTAGAACGTATATTGTGTTTGCGGAAAACCAAAAATAGCCCCAAAACTTTTTTGGTTTAGAAACGCTCATGATACAAAGCTCTTGGAATAACACAACTTGAAAATCAGCTTACAAGGAAACGGTAACCAGGGGCCGGGAGCTTATAATGTACACGGCCAAGCTCAAACTTAGCTGATGTGGAACATTAATCAAGATCGTAACATACCACTATGCTCAGCAGTCTACAATGCCCCACTTTGTAGACAATGACTCAAGGCCCTATGGTATCCCCTTCTCTTTTGGCAGCTCCATACCTATTAGTTTTCAATCTTAATCCAGCCTATATGTTGTCCTATTAATTTGCGCCAATTAGTTTTCAATCTTAATCCAACCTATAGGTCATCCTATAAATTTGCGCCTCAAATCACATCACGGTGGTTAGCTCTATTATTGAATGATATAGAATCTTCGATAGGACATATCCTTGAAAACCGGGGAAGGATGCCCGAGAACTTATATAAACAAGGCCAAGAACTAAGTCAATGCGGATCATTAGGATCGTAACCATGCATGTGTGGTGAATATCTATTTACAAAATAACTTGGTTTACAATTCAGACAAGATATATTCTTTAATTGTAGTAGACATACACAAGTGCACCCTA